>NW_028227262.1:125084945-125369945 GCF_978045245.1 Mus caroli | reverse complement strand
AAGGAGAGCAAAAAGTCTCTCTGTTCCTAGTAAAAGTAACATTATGACTAGAAACAAAGTGGCCATGGAAGGCAGTTTAATGTTCTACAAAATTAAAAGTAAAGAGGAAAAGAAGAGGAAAGGGGAGAAGGAGGATGGGCAGGGGTAGTAGAGGCAGAGGTGGTTGTGCTAAGGCTTAAGGTGTGTTGAGCTCAGTTGTAGATGTAAGAAATGTTAGCTATAAAGAGATGCGAGCATTTTGAACTAGAAAATAATAAGAAGAGAAGGGGGACAGATGATCTAGTTCTGGTTTTGTTATAAAGACAATAAAATCATGATGTTATATTGGGAGACAGAGATAGACAGAGAGAATGAGAAGGTAAAGGATCAAATGCTTTGGGGTAAGAGCCGGGGAAGAAAGATCAAAGAGGGACAGTGCTTGTAGGACCAATGTCTCCCTCAAACCCTTGAGAGTGTTTATACAAGCACAAAGGTGTTAGTACTAATCTGTGACACCTACTTATGAGGCAAGCAGATGATGCCACCAGACAAAAGAGCTGGTAAAGTTGAACAGGCTCAGAACCTGGAAAATCTCAGAAGTGAAAATGGCAGGAGTGGAGCCAGCTCCCTGACAACTTCTACTTGCCATGACACCCCAGTGGGAGGAGGGTGGGGATCGGTCAAGTAGCATAAAAACCTGGAGTTCTCTGTGCTAATAAGATATCTAGATAGGCCCCCGGTGTTCAGCCAGTGAGCTTTCCTTCCTGGGCATTTCTTCTCGAATAAGGTTCACCATGAGTAAGGTGTATGCATTCACATCCATAATAAAACAGTTTGGACAATCAAGGACTGTTTCTTCATCAAGGATTGCTTGGGGCAGGGGCAGGGGCAGGGGGCAGGGGTGGGGGGATGGGAGTGGGGTTGGGGTGTCAGGAGGGCAAGGGGTACAGGAGCCTTCATAGTAAAGAGCAGTGCCTAAATCGTCCTCCCTGAGAAGGACTTATCTTTCCCAGCCCTTCCATAGGTACTCTAGGGGAATCGAGGACCAGAACTGTGTCTGCAACTCCCAGTGGAATCCCAGAGACTCTGGAAGATGCTGTAGTGGCCAGTGCTCATTGTAGCCTGACAGAAGGCTGAGACTCAGAGGAAGGTGAAGTTCCTTGGAAGTTCACCTCTATAGCTCCACAGGAGTGGTAGAGCTGTTACAGGAAAAACCTGAACATGGATCCCAGAACAACAAGGGAGCAGAGTTCTAGTTCTCTGTCCTCTGTCCTTGCTAATACTATGGAAAACAGGACTGGATTCCTAGAATCCCTCATAATTCAGAGGACATAATAAAAGAAATCCTGACAGTGGAGACTGTAAAGACATCGTGGGTTTTGAGGGAGGATCTCTCATGGAGCTAGCATTTGCTGCATACTCTGCACTGGATAGCGGTGAGCCCAGAGGTCTTCTGTCTCCATCTGTACTACAGTGCTGATATTGCAGGTATACACCATTGAGTCCAGGTTTCTGTTGTGATAGCATTTTGTTTAGTATTTGACTTCTGTTCATGGGTTCCTTAGGATATTATTCAAGTCTTCATGCTTTCAAGACAGGTAGTCTACTGACTGAGCTATCATTCCAACTTTAAAACAATTTTTTACTTTTTCTTTTAATTTGGGGTTTATAATTACACCATTTCTTCCCTCAAACCCTCCCATATAGTCCTTTTTAACGTTCATATTCATAACCTTTTGGTCATTAATAGTTCACACACACACACACACACACATACAAATATAAATATAACCTGCTCAGTCTGTTAGTTGTTACTTGTGTGTATGTTTTCAGAGCTGACCTTTTAGTTCTGAATAATCAATTGGAGGGCTCTTCCTGGGGAAGATGATTTCTCTCACTCTCAATATTCCTTAGTTAACTGTAGCTCTTTATGTAAGGTTGAGGCCTGGGGTGTTTCCCCCTGTCAAACAAAATACAGAGTGGTGGTCACCAGTGTCAGTGGGCACATCTATAAAACAACTGCTACACCTAAGGCTCAGGAAACATTGCAGAAGAGGGAACAGAAAGACTGTAAGAGCCAAGGGATAGGAGAGTTTGCTGAGAGACTGTCTCCTAGAAATGTCAGAAGCTGCATCCAGAAAGCGCCAACAAAGGAGTTTTTAATCCCGAGAGTTTTTTTTTTTAAGGTAATCTTTAAAACTGTGTAAAATATCCTCTTCCATAATTATGATTTGTTACTATTTTGAATCAAAGATAAACATGTACTGGTAGTTCTCCCACCAGAGAAACAAGCTTGTTTTTTCTTTTTTTGTTTTGGTTTTGGTTTTGGTTTTGGTTTTTTGAGACAGGGTTTGTCTGTGTAGCCTTGGCTGTTACTTTGTAGACCAGGCTGGCCTCGAACTCAGAAATCCGCCTGCCTCTGCCTCCCATGCACCACCACGACTGGCTAAGCTTGTTTTTCATACAGAAAATTTTGTCTAAAAATTAATCTTTATTAAAAATCAAAAACCTTTCTCATTTCTCATTAAAAACTGTGGGGGCAGGGGCCCTTAGGAAGCCAGAAGTGGCAAGTATCCAGTGTCACTTAAGTGACCTGAACTGGATTCAGGTCCTCTGAAAAAGCAGTCATGTGATCGTAACACCTGAACCATCTCTACAGTCCCTACTTTTGATATTTCGCTTTCTCTCTTTTTGTTTTGGTGGTGCTTGTGTGACTGCTTATGCTAAGGACAGGAGATGACGTGCTGGTGTTGGGTTATTGGCTGCCACCATGTTGGTTCCAGGGGTCAAACTCAGGTTGTCAGGCTTAGTAGCAAGCGTCTTTACTTGCTGAGTCCATCTCGCCAACTGTCTTTTTAAAATGTAATTGTATGTGATTATTATTTTCCACTTTTTTCACATCATAATTCTGCTCTAACTTCTAAGTTTACTCTTCAGGTATACCTTCGGTGATTTACTTTTATTTCTTTTACTTTATTTCCAGGAAATTCTACCATTTATATTAATGTCTTCTTATGTGTCATTTTCTCTTATATTTTCTTATATTAACTATGTTAGTTATATTTATTTGAGCTATACAAAAACTTCACAACAATAGGGAATTGTGTTCAACTACAACATCTTCAGCAGCAGCTGCAGAGCTGACAATAAATAATAAAATTAAAATTATTATTTTCAGCCGGGCGTGGTGGCGCACGCCTTTAATCCCAGCACTCGGGAGGCAGAGGCAGGCAGATTTCTGAGTTCAAGGCCAGCCTGGTCTACAAAGTGAGTTCCAGGACAGCCAGGGCTATACAGAGAAACCCTGTCTCGAAAAACCAAAATAAATAAATAAATAAAATTATTATTTTCATTTATTATCTATTTTTGTTTCACTATCTCATCATTATTAAAGATTATTCGATTTGCTTAGATTTAATCTGTCTATATCTGATAAATAATAGCTAATAGTTCTTTCATGAAAATATATATGGGCTCTTCATAAATAAAGTGACCATAAATTTGTCATCCAAACAAGATTAACTTAGAGAGTAAGATGCAGATATCTTGAATTCATGATGAAATACCACACATGGAAATACACTGTTCTGGGCAAGCCAGAACATGTGGTTACCTTATCTATGAAGAAAACTATTTGCAATTATAATTGATGTTACAGGAGGAACACAGTCTACCATCAAGGTCTTACATTGAAATTCCAGTCCTCAGTTCCTCTGAATATAACACACCTACAAATTGATAATAAGACCTTATAAATGGATCCTGATCTAGTATCACTGGTATCCACATAAAAAAACTGACTGGTGGGATATGGACTGAAGATCAAACAGAAACAATCAAATAAGTCAGATATCTACAAACCAAAGAGTAAGGACTACTGGGAAAAGAAGACTGCCAATATCTTTATCTGGAATGCTCTCTCCTCCAGAACTGTGATCAAATCAATTCCTCTCATTTATTTTTAACTGGTGTAATAAAACATAGATGTTTTGCCTGTTGCTGGTGTTCCATTTAACTTTGGACACATATACATTGATTAGTCTTAAACCAGATACTAAATAATGACCTAGTTTATCAAGTGCTGTGATAAACACCATGACCCAAAGCGACTTATGGAGGAAAGATTTCATCTTGTCTTACACTTTCATGTCACTATCTCTGACTGAGTCAAGTTAGAGTAGGAGTTCAGGTTGAAACTGAAGGAAGGAACTGAGTCAGAAAATGTGAAGGAACACCATTTACTGGCTTGCATTCCATGGCTTGTTCAGTCTACTCTCTTATCCAATCTAAGACCACCTGCTGACGGGTGGGGCCTTCCACATCAATCATTCATCAAGGAAATGCCCCCCATAGACTTGCCTCCACGCCAATATCATGGAAGCATTTTCTCACTTGAGGTTCCCTCTTCCCAGACTCTAGCCTAACCAGAACACATATTAATCTCCTCAGACATGTACATATTTTTGTGGTTAAAGCTTTTAGCTTTTGGAAATGGGCAGTAACATCATTGTCTGTAGTTACCTACTACAATAGTTAGTTACAATAATATCAACTTTATAATGTTTAAGCTATGCAGTATTAATATATTGTTATGGAAACCCCAACAAATAGATACAGTTAATTTCTATGAAATTTAATATATATATATTTTTAAGGTTGCAAAATGATGGATCCTCAACCATTTGCCTTTTGTAAGAATGCACATGTATGTTTGACTTATATTGTACTTCAAGAAATATTAAGATTAGCTTCCAACAAATAACTTAAAAACTAGATTCCTCTCCTTGGTATCTCAGGAAAAGAGACAGCATTCTCCACAGAACATGGACTGTTTTATCTCTTGGAGGTAGTTATGTTGACTACTGGTTTTTAAGCCATGTTTCTGGAGAAAATTGTTGAATTATTTTACTGGGTGACATCATTACTATTTTGTCCCCTTTGGGCCTATTTTTTTTTTTTTTTTTTTTTTTTTTTTTGCCATTGGTTAATCTTTGGAAAACAGGTTAGAAGAAAGGCTGATTTGACATCTCCTTTATTATACACACTTAACTTCTGAGTCATGATTATAGATTTGAGGATAGGGTATATCTCCCAGCACTGTAATCAAATTCAATCTGCTCAAATTCATGGCTTACTCAGGAGTTATTTCCTCTTGATTCAGTTTCAGCTCTATCTGTGTTAGAGTGCTCTGACTGACCCAGATGGTCCTCTTTGTTATCTGATCTTTTGTTCAAAGGGTAGAGGTGTCTGTGGAGGTAGGGCAGCTCTCCTTTCTCTTCCCTGTGTCTGAAATTCGTTAACAGTCTCGTTTTCTTTTTCCTTACAATTTACCTGCCATGAAAGCAATAAGTGATGCCCAGACTACTTATTTCTAACTGGTTTTTATTCTGCTCTTCTCCCAGAGAGTAATAGGAATAGCACTTAGCCGGGTTATTGAAATCCTTATCATATGAATGTAGCATCCCTTCTCCTGGTTGCTTCATGAAATTTGTGAATTATTACCCAAAGGCTTGCATGCAAACACTCAGTCGTCAAACAATTGCACTGTTTTGACAGATCTGAATTGCTTTAGAAGTGAAATCTAGCTCAAAGAAATAGATCATTACACAGAAGTCATCTGGGGGTATCCTCTCAGTGACCCTTTCTTTCTCATTCTCTTCTCCTGTCACCATGTGACAAAATCTGCTTCTGCCACAAATTCTTGACACCATGATGTTCTGCCCAACTGAATGAGTCCAAGAAATCTTAGATGGGGCCTTCAGAAACTGAGCCAAAGCCAATATTTACTCTTTTTTTTTTTTTTTTTTTTTTTTTTTTTTGGTTTTTCGAGACAGGGTTTCTCTGTGTAGCCCTGGCTGTCCTGGAACTGACTCTGTAGACCAGGCTGGCCTCGAACTCAGAAATCCGCCTGCCTCTGCCTCCAGAGTGCTGGGATTAAAGGCGTGCGCCACCACGCCCGGCTCAATATTTACTCTTTAAAGTTGATTGTTTCAGGTGTTTTGTTGGATGATGAAAGAAATAACTAATACAAAGAGAAACTTCACATTTCAAATATAAAATTTCATGCAAAAAGCCTCCAGTATGGCTTATGTAGGTAATGAGAATTCATAAAATCAAGAAGATCATGATGTCAGTACGAGAAAACTTCCTCCCTCCATCACTCAAATAGAGGTCAAGTTCTACACCATTCTTTTATTATCTTCCATCTCCTTAACTTGTGCGGGCACTAATATTATAAAGAAAACACCCTTGTCCATATTTCTTATATAAGCACTACACCAAATTGTAGTGTTCACTCTTGACTTAATACCTAGGCTTGTACTTCAGATAATGATTTCACAAATGCCAAGAATGAAAACACTGAGCTCAGAAAAGTAGAGAATAAAACTGTGGTTTTCAGAGGATGTGTGGTTTAAGGTTGGAGATTGAGAGATATTGATCATAGGAAGAAGGCATACTTTTAAGAGCTTTTATTAATTAAGATTTCCTAGAGGAACAGAACCAACAGATCCCACACACATATGTACACAAATACACACACACACACACACATGAGAAACAGAGACAGAGCAACAGATAGGTTGTTTTTGTAGCTGTAGTACAGTATATGGAGATTTGATCAGGGTATATTATTGTAATATTAGAAGATGGTTAGTACAATGGCTGTATGAAATATGGGTAGGTAGAGAGCCCTGCAGACACACGGTCCAAGAATTTAAAAGTATCAGAGCAAGAGGAGATCAACTATGTAGGCCCAGCTGATCTGAATGCCTGGAAGTTTCTAAGACAGTCACTAGTATAAATCTGCTTTCAAAGACTACAGAAGCTGGAACCTGATGTACAGAGGTTATACAGTGCTGATACACACACTTACAATGGAAAAGAGGAGCATGTACCTATCAGATGGCTTCCGTTTGTACTTTTATTCTATCTGGGCTCCTGGATGGGAGGATAGAGCTACTGGTTTCTTGGGTGAGTCTTGCCCCTTAACTGCCGTTCCATATGCCAGCCAGCAGTCACTAGAAATATCCTCACAGACTCACTGAAAATTGTGTTTTACTGATCGCAGGATCTCTTGGTCCAGTCAAGGTGACAAGCAAGATTAGCTGCCACAGATCTACTGCACAGCACTGTGACTACAGTTAGTGACAAGGTCATCCTAGAGAAATGCTGAGAGCATATTTAAAACATGAGGGTAGCATGAATGTTCATAGCTTTCATAGTCCTTCTGCTATATCCACACATGCAAATACATCAGGTCATCTAAGGAAAAAGCGCATGTAGTATTAACACACTCATTCAGATAGTTGATTTTGATAAAAAATGATTGATTTTGAAAATTAATCTTCAAATTAATCCTCCAAAGTTATCCTTTGTTAAAGACAATCCTAGGCTGTCTAACAGGCAGGGAATTTTGATGATATTTACAGAGGAAAATAGAAGCCAGCTTCCAAGTTGCTTTCACCTTTATTTCTCTTCTGCTTTATTGGCCTTTGTTTTTTTCTAACAGAGACAAAATATGCAATAAACTGAGTAATGGACTCGGAGCACATGGTGAGTTTATAAACTTATATTAGTTTAAAGATGGACATTGTGCCTAAATGCCTAGGCTGACATGAAATGAAATACAGAGAAATATGAATCTTCAATATCCAACCACAGAACTTCTTATTGAATTTTCAGCCATTCGGCAGCTTTTCCTCCAAACCAAAGTCATAGCTTTTTTATTTATTCCCTTGGAACACCTTTTTATTTAGCTAGGAAACCCTTTAGTTAGAAAAGTGATGTCTGAGTAACAGAATTTTCTAGAAACAGGTCTCCACTTATCACAGTTGAATTTTTCATCCCCAAGGAGCTTGTTCATTTGTGAGTTATCTTCTAGCATATTCTTTTAGGCAGCAGAAACTGACAGCCCAGAACTCTCAGGATCATGCTGCTAGCATTGCTCCTGAACCTCTCAACCAAGTTCATGCCTTCCAGGCTGACCCTTGGTGCTCATATCTCATATTAACTCAAACAAAACTTTCCAAATGCCTGCAAAAAAAAAAAAAAAACCCAAACAAACAAACAAACAACCCCCCCACACACACACACACAAGTTGTAGTATGTATCATTAAGGATACAGATACAACAATTTCATACCCATATTTATTTAGAAACTGGGGCAAAGCTATTTAGAGTTCTTATTCTAGCTACCTCAGACCTTTGCCTCCAGTCTAGAAACTTACAGTCTGACTAGGTAGTCAGACTGTGTTACCTAGTGATACAAGGATATAACAGTTTGTCACCTATATTGAATAGTTAGTAAATTCTCAAGGAACTCTAGAGAAAGAAAAAGCTCCTGGCAGCATTGAAAAGACCTTTCTCCAACATCATCCATTAAGACTTCAAAGGAGTTTATCAGACTAAAGTAAAGTATTTTTGCCATTTTTTCCTTCTGTCTCACAGAAGCATGTTCACTCCCCATAATTGTAACCACTTTATCTATGTACATTAAATATTTAATTTTTAATGTGTAGTAACAAATGTTATATAACCCACTTATATAGAAAGAAATATAAGATTGGCATCTGCAGTGACCTAAATCATTTGTAAAGCACCCATCCCTAAAGACAGACTTGCAGTTTATAATTGCCAAGTGCTGTGACTAATCTGAATTGACAATTGGGTTGGTTTGAGAAGGCCCTGAGAGGTTATTAAAGGACACTTCTTGGTGTATCTATAAGGATGTTTCCAGAATTAAATGGTGGTAAGCAGGGTAGCCTGCCTGATTTTAGGCCTCACCAGCCAAGAATGTGGAGTCTAGCTAGAAGAAAAGATAAAGAAGGAAGGATCCCATAATACAGGCTCCCTCCCTCTCCTCCCTCTCCCTCTCCCTCTCCCTCTCCCTCTCCCTCTCCCTCTCCCTCTCCCTCTCCCTCTCCCTCTCCCTCTCCCTCTCCCTCTCCCTCTCCCTCTCCCTCTCCCTCTCCCTCTCCCTCTCCCTCTCCCTCTCCCTCTCCCTCTCCCTCTCCCTCTCCCTCTCCCTCTCCCTCTCCCTCTCCCTCTCCCTCTCCCTCTCCCTCTCCCTCTCCCTCTCCCTCTCCCTCTCTGCTTTCTGACAGCTACGGTATAAGCAACTGTGCTCCACCATACTTTCTCCACCTTGTTGGACTCTTGTTCCCTGAAATTAGCAGTCAAAATAAACATCTCTTCTCCAGTCATCAACAAATACTGGCAGTACTCCGGGAAACGTTGTTGTGTTGCAATCATTTCCAGTAGCTAAAGTGATCTTTGTGCAGGTGCCTGGTAAAAAGTAACAGCCATGCTTCAAGCCAAATAAATACCACGAGCTTTAGACTCGACCTCATTTGGCAACACTTGGGAATTTCTCTCCTTAGTAATGATTCTCGAGCATTCACATTTCCCAGTCATCTAAGACATCAGCACATAAGCAGATTCCCAAGTCCTGGGGCATTATCCAACCTTGGCAGTTTAGAAACCACCTGGCTGAGTTTGATGGCTCATAGAAGCTCGCTGACCTTCAACAGGGAAAGAAAATCGTGTGAGAACAGGCAGCAGTGAGGAGTAACTAAACTCAGGAAAGGTCTCTTCGTAGCCAGTGTAGCACATGTCTTTAATTTTAAAGGCCCTTACGGACAAGTTTCTCAAGATAAGGATATCAGAAGCAGTCTGTTTCTCTCTGATCAGATGTACAGGATATATGAGAAGGCGTTGGCTGTTTAGCTAGTAGCCTATGGCCATTTGGGTTCTCCTTTGCTTTAGTTTTCCAGTAATCTACCTGAATCAGGTTTACTTACACTTCTTACATTAAATGTGTGATGTGATGTGAGGATTGCTGTTGTCATTTTTCTAACACATCCTGTTTTGGCCAGTTTTTATGTCAACTTGACTTGGACCAGAATCATTTGGGAAGAAGGTATCTCAATTGTGAAACGGACCCCCACCCCAGATTGGCCTGTGTATAAGGCTATGATACATAACTATCTATCTATCTGTCTATCTGTCTATCTATCTATCTATCTATCTATCTATCTATCTATCTATCTATCTATCTACCTACCTACACACACACACATATATTTATACATATATATTTATCAATCAAAAATCTATTGTCTATCTAGATATACTATGTATATATCTATAGGTATAGATAAAGATATAGATAGATAGATAGATAGATAGATAGATAGATAGATAGATAGATAGATAATTGATTTTTTTCATCTTTTCACAAACCCAAAAGCTCTCCAAACTCTCTCATTTGGAAATTTTAATAATTTATTTCAATGTTTATGTGTGTAAATGTAAGGCCCACATGGAGGTCAAAAGAGGGTATGGGATCTTCTATAACTACAGGTGGTTGTAAACTGCCCATATGGGTGTTAGGAGATCAATTCTGGTCTTTGGAAAGAGTATAAGGAGCAGAGAGCTCAGAAAGATGCCGAGCCCTCTCTCCATCTCCTCATTTGGAATTTTTGCTAAAGGACTTTGTGAAGAATTCATTACTTGTACATGATTGATTGGATTACTGGTTATTTGTGATTAGATGAATCTATAGCCCCTTCCTACCTGCATAGATAGCTTTTGTTTACCTGATGTATTGATTGTCTTTGAGGCTTACTGCTGAATAAGCTGGCCCTTTCTAGTTCTTTCTGAACTCTGGTTGGCTGGTTCAACTCAGCTGTTTGCTTCAAGTTTCTTTTCAAGCTGGCTGAATCAATCTGGCTTCTCTCAGCTTTTGACTGAATTGCTATGCTTAGCTTCAAACATGTTTCTGTTCTAAGCTTCTGTTTTCTTTTATTCTTTGGCTTCAGTGCCTCCTCTGACCTGCACTGCACTGCATGAACTAATGAAGGAACTCAACCCCACTACACTGCACTCACTGCACTGACTTCCAACTGACTGACCACTAACTCACTCTGCACTGTTCTTAAATACCCTGCCTTTCCTCTCTTTCTCCTGTGAGTTGGGTGTATCCAGTCTCTGACTTATTCTGTCAAATATTTCTCTGATTTGTTTTGCCTGGTCCTCAATTAGATGCCATTATTTGGTATTAAAAATGTGCACTAATGTGTCTGTATTCCAACCAATTAAAATTGTGTGGAGTGTGTGTATTCCAGCCAATCACATAGACCTAGAAGGTCTTTGGCTATGATCAGAGCAGCCATGTTGCTGGGGTGAAATTCCTCTACACTTACCTAAAATCAAGTGAAGCACTGACGATTACAATCCTCTAACACATGGTTCAGTTCTCTTGCAACAAGTTTCCACATTGATGCTAACAAGATCCCACATTGACTTTAGATCCACCAAGAGTTATGTTGTTGGCATAAACTCAGATATGATTAAAAGAGGCTTTATGTAAATAACTAACATGTTCTTCTACCACTCAGAAAACTCTAGAGGCTTTAGAAGCTCTGTTTATCAACCACCAGAGATAAAAAACAAATATGCACATGTTGGGATAATGAACCCCCATACATATTGTATGGCTATGAAGGTATATCCCTGTATACTCAGTTGTTAATAGCTGTACCACCAGAGTCAGCCTAAGATGATATCTAAATGTTTGTTGGTTTATCACTTGCCCAAAAATGATGGGCAAGCAGCCGTGTGTGTGTGTGTGTGTGTGTGTGTGTGTGTGTGTGTGTGTGTGTGTGTGTGTGTGACATAGGTCACATAGCCCTGAGTGTGGCCAAAAGGCAGCATTGGGGAGCTCAGTCTGGTTGTTGATTGGTTCAGAGTAAGTAGCTGTGGAGTCTCTCCCACTGTGCTATTAGCATTTTTTTTAATGAGAAAGAAGTGTGGTATTTGAGGAATAAAGAGCAGGTATCTGATGCTGAGGACGGAGAGACAAGGGAAGAGAAAGGCAGAGGGATGGAAAAAAAGCAGAATGGGAGCGGGACAGAGAGGTTGGGCAAGGCACAGTAGCAGGGAAGTCATGTTGAGTCTGGTGAGCTAGCTGAGGGGCTGACCCAGAAAACAGGCCAACAGCCTTATACTTTACAGATGTCTCTGTGTCTTGATTATTAAGCCCCAAGCAGGACCTCCAAAAGCCCCACAATATGTACTTCTTAAGGTGTCACACTGGCCCACATGTTCTCTCTCCTGGAGTTGCAAGGCCTGTTGCCCATCACTGTGCTCACTCCCATTTCAGCACAGTAGACCTAAAATGCTACAGAGGACTCTTACTACCTGAAGTACCAGTGGGTTACATGGATTCAAGAATGCTAAACTTATGCTCAACTTCTTTAGACTCTCATAAGAAACGGCATACTGTTGATTTCTGTTTCTCAGGGAAGAATGGAAGGAAAAGCAGAACCATTCCCAATAACGCTTCCTGGAACCTACAAGTTAATTCTATCTTAGGAAAATGTTATCAAAACTCTAAATGGACAATAATATTTTATCATGATAGAAATAACATAGCAAAATTATATCATGTCATTCATTTTAAGAGTATAGATCCATAATGATAAGTGTATTCATATTGCTGTGTAGCCATCACCATCTTGGAAAATGAAATGAATGTCTATTCTCCTTAAAAATAGCAACTTCCTAGCCTCCCTTCCTTCTAGGAATAAGCTACCTTTCTACTCTGTTGCTGTGGACCTTGTATAAGTACAATCATAGTTCTTGCTTTTTTGTAATGGGTTCATTATGAAACTTATAATGCCTTCAAGTTTTGCCCATATTGTAATTTACCCGAGTACTCTTCTTCTTTCAGGCTAAATTATAGATCACACACACACACACACACACACACACACATACACACACACATACACACACACACACATATACACACACACACATACACACACACATATCATATTTTGCTCATTCATTCATCCACTCAGATGAACACATAGGTTTGTTGAGAGGAGTTTTCTTATTTATTTCACTGTTATATCTTTAGCACTTAAAAAAGTTCCTGGTACATATTAGGTGTTGAGATAATCTGCTAAATAAATGAATTAATATTATAACTGTTAATGTACCTGATTATAATTATAACAACATAATAGGAATAGGAAGAGTAATGAGAAGAGAGAGTGTCTGGAGATTCATTTAATCACAAATGGCCAGTGATTTAATCAGTTATGCCCTTGTATGTAACCTCCACAGAACCCTTAAAAAAAAAAAAAGGTCCACTCACAGGGACAGTCACAATGCCAGCCTGCTTCTGGGTCACTTCACTGTCACCACTTCTCTTCCCTCATTTTTACCTTTCTAGTTCTTGCTCTTTCTAGCCCTGGGAGCCTATTCAGTTGACTTTCACCCTGATTTTTACTATTCTTGTATCTCAGGCAAAGATCAATATCCCACTGAAACATTTATGCAGTGATGCTGGATCAAGGCAGGGTGGGTTGATTCTCTACATAGTACCTGAGTGAATATACTATGCAGAAACCTGTGGCCATGTTGGGGCTGTCCTACTTCCCTTTTATCGCCTATTAATCTTTATCCAAGGCTTTACTTTCAGTAAAGTTTTTAAAATTTAGAGCATTGCTCCAAATGACATCTGATGTAGTAAATACAGTATTTACTAAAAGTGCTTAATTCAAGCAGTACACAGTAGTAGAGCTAGTCTGAAGATAATACCCTCTGCCAGCTGTGCTAGAGCTTAATTTCTACATTTATCTCAATTAAAGTACCTCTAAGGAGTGTTTTAACAGACTTTTATAAACCAAGATGTGTCTGACAGAAATCAACTTTCATCTCAGGTCAAGCGAGGTTGGGTTCCTTCAGGGTGGTTTGATGGCAGAGCAATTTGCAAAGCCTACAGTTAAAAGTGATTGAGGTACATTATTCAATTCTTTTGAAATTGCTTGCTGCTAGATTCTAGTGTATTTTGTTCATGTCTAACTGGATTTTATAAACACCCAAAGACGGGGATTTATAATGCCAACACTGACAGAACAATAGCTCTGTTGGGCCCAACTATTCATTCTTCAAACTGAATTTCTTATTTTTCCCTCTCACTTTCTTATGCCTTTGACACTGTAACTTACAAAAGGCATAGAAGTCCTCTCGTCTTCTTTTACTGGACCTAGAAATGTTATTTTATACTGAGACTCCTTTCTCTAAAAGCAAAGCAAGACCCCAGAGGTTGCCATCTCTCCAGATGTGCACCTCTCTTGAACAAGGTCCATGTTCTTCGGAAGCATTGATAACAACTAGGTCATCTGCACTCCTGATGCTTCTGTCCTTACCTGGTGGCCTCAGGACTGGTTGTGGTGGGTATAATTGGTTTATGAGCCCTTCTCTCAAAGTACATTATACCTTGTCTGTGTTTTAAAACAAGAGAACTATGTGAAATACAGAAAGCCTCAGATAATGGCTATAGTATGCAAATCTCTTACTCAATCTGACAGCCTGTTCATATAATGCAAATAGTCATTTGCTTCAAATCACTGCTATGCAATTCTGGATCCTGCCTGCTTTAATACCAACCTAGCAGGCAAAGCATTCCCACTGGTATGGTAGGGGCATGGTTATTCATGGTGGTAAGATTTACTCTACAGGAGGGAGTTCCTGTCTGGTAATGTAAACATTGCCAAAACCCATGGCTACAGAACTCATAGACCATGGAGAAAGCCTATTGATTTTGTGTGTCTAAATAGTCATCTTATCAGTGAACAAATACAGAAGTGGATGGTCACAGTCATCTATTGGATGGAACACAGGGCCCTCAATGGAGGAGCTAGAGAAAGTACCCAAGAGCTAAACGGATCTGCAACCCTATAGGAGGAACAACAATATAGACTAAGCAGTTCCCCCCAGAGCTGTGTCTCTAGCTGCATATGTAGCAGAGGATGGCCTAGTTGGCCATCAATGGGAGGAGAGGCCCTGGTCTTGCGAAGATCATATGCCACAGTACAGGGGAATGCCAGGGCCAGGCAGTGGGAGTGGGTGGGTTGGGGAGCAGGGTGGGGGGTGGGTATAGGGGACTTTCAGGATAACATTTGAAATGTAAATGAAGAAAATATCTAATTAAAAAAAAAAAAGATTAGCCAGGCGTTGGTGGCACACTCCTTTAATCCCAGCACTCAGGAGGCAGAGGCAGGTGGATTTCTGAGTTCGAGGCTAGCCTGGTCTACAGAGTGAGTTCCAGGACAGCCAGGGCTACAGAGAGAAACCCTGTCTCAGAAAGAAAAGAAAAGAAAAGAAAAGAAAAGAAAAGAAAAGAAAAGAAAAGAAAAGAAAAGAAAAGAAAAGAGGGGAGGGGGGAGGGGAGGGGAGGGGAGGGGAGGGGAGGGGAGGGGAGGGGAGGGGAGGGGAGGGGAGGGGAGGGGAGGGGAGGGGAGGGGGAGGGGAGGGGAGGGGAGGGGAGGGGAGGGGAGGGGAGGGGAGGGGAGGAGAGGAGAGGAGAGGAGAGGAGAGGAGAGGAGAGGAGAGGAGAGGAGAGGAGAGGAGAGGAGAGGAGAGGAGAGGAGAGGAGAGAAGAGAAGAGAAGAGAAGAGAAGAGAAGAGAAGAGAAGAGAAGAGAAGAGAAGAGAAGAGAAGAGAAGAGAAGAGAAGAGAAGAGAAGAGAAGAGAAGAGAAGAGAAGAGAAGAGAAGAGAAGAGAAGAGAAGAGAAGAGAAGAGAAGAGGAGAAGATTTTAAAAATAGAAAAACCTATAAAAAATATCAAATAGCTAAAGGAAGTAGAAAACGGTTCTCTTCATCCATAACTCATAACGTGAGTTATGAAATAGCTGAGATTTCATCTTCAGTGTGTCACACATCCTCCTAGGACAGAGGGAACCCAGGAGTGCGGTAGAGTGCATCAGAGCCCTGGTATCTAAGATGTCTAAAACCCCCTTCAGCATTTTTTCTTTCCTATCAACTTTCTTTTATCTCCTGTTTCTTGTGATCTAACAAGTTCCTAATTGGGGAACACTAGAAAATGTTGCTTTGGATAAGCAGTTAGAAGAGCAAGATTTGCCAAGACCCATTGACACTGAGCTGGGTTAAATCTGAGCCTGACTTTCTGAGTAAATGAGTGTCCAGTTTACCTTTAAGGGGCAAACCAAGAGGAACCCCAACTGGGTTCCTCATTAGCTCTTGTCTGATCTCAAATACTATTTCCTGACCTCCTAAAACAGGCAATTCCTAGCTGGAATGTTAACCATAGATTAGACTTGACCATACTTTAAGGGGAAAGAAAGTGCTGGACATTAAAACCTCATTTTCTTTTCCTTCTTCCAGGCAATCTGACCCTCAAGTCTTTCCTACCCTGTCATCTCTCTGATGTTCTCAAAGATGTGTTATTAGAAGGTGCTTTCAGTGTTTTGTTTTGTTTTTAGGAGTTATTGCTGTGCTACAAGTTAGTCTGCTATAGCTATAACTCTCTCTCTCTCTCTCTCTCTCTCTCTCTCTCTCTCTCTCTCTCTCACGCACACACACACACACACACACACACATGGCTGCATAAAAGGAAAAACAAAACTTTATTTTTTTTTCTAGCTTGTGGCTTCTGTTTTGATTCTTCTGCAAAATGTTTTCTCTTTATGATGCTACCACCTTGAACTTCCCTTCTATGGGCAGTCTTTCAGAACATCACAGTTACTCTTCATTGCATGAATTCATGACCTTTACAAATCTGTCATTCATCTTGGTTTGTGGCCCCTGGCATTCTCATTGAAGAAATACGTGTGGTTCTACTGATTTTTAACAACTAAGTAGTTATTCCTCCACAATCTTGAAAACTTACCCAACCCGTGCCACTGGGAAAGAACCTGCAGCCCAGCCTCTCAGAAATCTGACAAATGGAGTTTGCACTTCTTGCTTTTCAAAGCTCTTGCCTGCCATACATCCATCAGTTCATGAGGGACTTTGGATTATCTATCCATAATATTCCTCTTGTGACCTGTGCTGAGGAATTGAAGTCAATTCCAGATTCAGCAGATCCTGGGGACTCTAGGGAATACTGATCACCAGCCTTGACTGGACCTCTCTGAAGCTTTTATTTCAAGCTAGCTCAAAGTTCAAGGCAGCAACAGAGAAGTAACAATAAATATTTGAAGTCATTCTCAACACTTTGACTAGATGTGCTCAGGGGCAGAAAGGCCCACTGGCAAAGGAGAGCTGTTAGCACAATGTCCTTGAAAGTGCTAAGCTGGGGAAAGGAAATCTCATTTGAGGCATTCCATGGGCAGTGGGGGCATTCCTCTCAGAGGGAAAACAAAAGATCTAAAGGAGTGTAGTTCACAGGGCAGGATGGTGTAGATGGTGTCTCTATGATATGCAGGCCACATGTTCTCTCTGAGAGAAAAAAAAGTTTCGTAATTAATGTTTTCTATGAGCCTTACTCTTCACCACAACATACACCTTTTTTTTTCCCCTCAAAATACCTAGATAACTGGTTCTCAAACTTATACACTAATAAGTATCAAGAAGTAAATATTTGAAAACAAGAATCTTACTAAAAAAATTTCTGGGGGAGGGTTTGGGCAGAAGCAAAAATTAAGTTAAGAAAGTACTTTGCGGGTGCCGCTTTGTTGTACAATGAGGGTAGATAGTTATGCATCTACCTAGATAAGCGTGTTGACCCCAGAAGGGTGTGGCCTGGTTAGATGACTCTCCTGGGCTCAAGGTGTTTCCTGGAGGACTAGGCTAAAAGTCATTAAATAATAAATCCCTATGACTCATTCTTGGAATACTACATATTCACTCCAGGTACTAAAGTAAGCCAGAATCTAAAACAAGAAAAATGAAGTAAAATTAAAACCCAAGTAGCTGAAATTTATCTGGGTTTTCTGTTGCAGCTGTTTTTAAATAAACAACAGATAACATCAGTGTGTTACACAACTAAAATATCCTAAGGGCTTCATTCATAAAGATATGCACTTGTTATTTAAAGTAACAAGATTTAAGAAGGCAAGCAAGTTTTACATTCATTTATTTTTTTCCTCTTAGAAAATGATGAGGGCTATCTGAGTTCAAGCAATGACTTTGTAAAGAGTAACTTCGCTGCTCTGGTATTTCTTGTGTACGTTTAACTGGGAGGCTTTAGTAGAAGAATGATCTTGAAGTGGGAAGAAGGAAAGAGCAGACTTTCCCTCTGGTAGGACTCTTCCCTAGATTTGGAGGAGAATGAATATTCATTACGACTAGACACTGGAGTAAAAGGGGGTGCTTGTAGTTCCCTTTGTAATGACTGCAGGTCTTTATTAGAATATCTAATGAACAGAATAATGCTCTTCAGCTGAAGAGCTATTGTTTGCAAGATATTTGTGGAGTTATTTAAAATAAGCTGTTAATGTCTAAAATTTGACAAAATTTCAAATTTTCAAGATGCTATTTACATGATAAGGATGGCAAATTTTTCCAAAATGATTTATGTACATATGTTTTATCTCTTAGTTGCAGCCAAATTGAAAATGAAAGTAAGAATTTATTGCTCTCTTGATATTCTAAAGTATAGCTACTACTAACCTTTAAGTTTCCTTTCAGTTGACTGTGGGCAGGTGTGTTGCTATTCTTAGAAATCAGAAAGAACAACTTATGTATTTGGGGACATAGTGTTCTTAAACAGAATGGAGAAGAAATATTTCTATGTAAAAGCATCAAATAAAAATATCAAGGCTCAAGCTTCACAGAGACTAAATGTGCCAGGGTGAGGGATACCCAACAGACCCCCTCCTGCTCAGAGGAGAAGTGGAGGGTGGATAGGGGAAGGATTGTGAGGGGACAAGTGGGAGGGGCAGTGAGTGGGATGTAAGTGAACAAGTAAAATAATAACAAAAAAAAAATCAAGGCTCAATTTGAGGGATAAAAAAATATTTATTGAAGTATGACTCCTCTTACCACCCAAGTATTGTTATTTTCCATGCATTATGTGCTACAGAAATAAGCATTAATGATCTGAGGACTACAAGATTATTTGATCTTGATTTTCAAATGAAGATTCATAAAAGACACTACATATAATTGGCATCTATATCTGTATGGTGTGACTCGAGGGACATCTCAATTCCTTCCTCCCAACATGTTTCCCAAATGCTGCCTGTTCAGTGTATCTTCAACTCGTCGCCATTGGAGAAGTTACTGGGAAAGCTGCTCATTTCATCTGATGCATGTAAGGAAGCCCAGGTCTAATGGAAATGTTTATGCCCTCAGAAACGTGCACATATTTGATGTTTAGACATCCTTCTGCTGTTAACATGGAAACCAATTTAGCAGATTATCTATAGGTGGGTTCCTTGAAGATATTGCAGTGCTGGAAGAAAGAACTAAAAGAGATGGGGGGTGAGTGGGTTTGGGGGATACCTCTGAGTCCTCAGTAGAAGAAAGCTTAATATACATAGTTAGGGGTTACAGGAAGAACCAAAGCACACTGTGTCTTTCTCCGTTCTCCCCTCAGTTGTGTTGACTCACTTTCTATCCACCGATACTCTCACAAGTAGCAACTGTTTCTGATTGACAATGTCTGATCCATTTACTCTGTCCTATTTTTACTTCTGAAAGTGTCTCTAGTTCCTGTTTCTTCTAAGTTCTGAGGACAGTTCTTTCTTCTCAGTCAAAATCAAGAATCATACTAAGAAGAATAAAGTAAAAATGCTACTTGTAAGCAAAATACTGACTGTGTTTTCTATCAATTAAAAAATATGAAACAATTACAAGAATAAAGAAATAATTACTGCTTTTATTTCTAATAAAATATATTACATTTTATCATTTATTCTCGGCATGGATCACTAGGGACAAATGAATGTGATTTCTTATTATTGCCATTCTGTAGTATAACGTTTCTCTGGTGCATCCAATAATGAAGTATTCTTTTCATGTTAAGGCCCTTTAGTTCTAAGTATCTGATAAGCCCTATATAAACTTTCTGTGACTTATGGTGAAGAAGTGGAATGATATTTCTTGTGATAAGCCAGTCAGGAAGCTCAAAGATACATTATAAAGTAATAATTACCTCCATGAGTATTTTGGCATCAGAGTCCATAGGGTATATCAGTCTAAATGTAGGTAATTTCATTCTGAAGTGGTAGCCATCTTAAGACCTGTTGACAGGTTAACTGGTGATATCAAAACTAATCAAAGCAGTTAAACCAATCTAAATTATTTAAGATATTTTATGTATATTCTAGATGTATATACTATATGATAGAATTGAGTGTGTGTGTGTGTGTGTGTGTGTGTGTAATAGAAATGAGATTAATAAAAAAGGCTACACACAAATATGTATATATGTATATTATAAAAGTACTTGGCTGAAGGAACCTACTTAAGTAGATATTATATAGAATTTTTGGTGAGCATACTTGAACAATTTCTAAATTTTATCTGAGCTGCCATACGTAGAAACATGAATGCACACCATGACTCTGCAAAGCACACTAGTGCTTAAATCCTGAAACAGAAATCCATGTGCTTGCATGTGTTTACACAGTATTGCTGCTTTCTGGGCTCCAGGCATTTGAATAGAAAAGACTGGTATGTACAGTGTTAAGCTAAACTCCAGAGGCTCACTAGAACTTTGATTCTTCTGAAATTCAATGTGAGCAATTTTCTTGTCCTTTTTGATTACCTGGTAAACCATTTCATCTAGCACACAAAGTTCTTCTTTAATTTTTTTTTCTTGGTGAAAAAAAGGTTTAAACTGGAGTCGAAAAGTGAACGCTGTGTACTTGCTCCAGAAATAAGCCTACTAAAATAGAAAATGGTTGGCTTTTCACACAGAAGACCCAGTAGGAAAATGAGTCCTCCGTAAGAAAGGAGTACTGTCAAGTCATTTCTAGTGGCTAAGAAATGCAGCACAAAATTACTGGATGGACAAAGTGCAAGCTTCGGAAGGAACGGAAGTGTGCATGTGCTATTTATTCTCAGACCTGGAAGGTCTGGGTCTGAAGTTAAACAGCTTTGCCTATACACTTCCTAGGTTACAGTCATGGCAGTCTGAAGGGGATCAGACAGTCCTGAATCTGGGTTATGAGCATGCAAACAAAACCCCATATTTCCTGTACAGAACAGGGAGGGGAAATGAGTCTCAGGGCTAAAGCCCAAACCAAGAAACAGACATTATCCCAAAACTATAAATTATAACACAACTCTATACTTTATTTATATTTCAAAAGAAGCTAAGGGTTTAACTAGGAGCCTTATTCAGGGTAGGAAGGTGCTCTACCATGAAGCTATACCCCTATCTAGTCTTGTACTTTTTATTTGAAGACATGGTCACTAGGTCAGCAATTTCCCTGTGTTGGCCTTGAAGAGGCACTGTAGCAGCCCTCAAACTTGTGATTCTCCTGCCTCGGCCTCCCTAGTAGCTGGGATTGTAGGTCAGGCTTCCTTTCCATCCTTCCTTTGTAGATCTTTTAATAACTATGAATATCATGCATCATAGGATTACTAGACAGAGAGAAAGAAAGGGTGTATGTGTATGGGTGGGTGGGAAGAGGGATGGATCTGAGAGGCACTGAGGCAGAGGAAATTATGAACAAAATATTCTGCATGAAATTTTTTTCAGTAGAAAATCATATTACATATGGCGATGTTTTAGTTTTCTATGTATTCTTCTTTTCTATTATTTTTATCTATATATGATTTGTCATGAGCAGCCACCAAACCTTTATTATCAGAGTAATAGAATATATAGAAAGTAAGAAAGTAGGTGTAGAATTAATTTAGACCTGGTTTTAGAATTAGTGATAAACAGACCTGGGGATATCCATCAGTGATTCTGTGAAAGTACACGCTGGGCAAACCTGATGACTTCAACTCAGTCCCCAGAACTTAAGTAAAATGAAGCCAGAAAAGTGTTACTACATCTGTAGTCACAGCATCTTATAGAGTGACAAGATGCAGAAACGGGAGAACCATCCTCAATGCAATGGTGGAAATACCAAGAGACCCTGTGTCAGAAGTCAAGGTGAACGGAGATTAAAAATGTGTCCTCTGATACATATGCAGCTATCAGAAGATGGCCTAGTTGGCCATCATTGGGAAGAGAGGGCCCTTGGTCTTGCAAACTTTATATGCCTCAGTACAGGGGAACGCCAGGGCCAAGAAGTGGGAGTGGGTGGGTAGGGGAGTAGGGAAGAGGGTATGGGGGACTTTTAGGATAGCATTTGAAACGTAAATGAAGAAAATACCTAATTAAAAAAACATGAAATAAAAAAATAATTAAAAAAAGAGCCAGTTCAAAAAAAAATGTGTCCTCTAACTTCTACTACTCACATTTGTTACTGTATGTGCCCCACACATATGCACTTACACAGATTTTTATTAAAACAAGAATTACTAACAAAAAAAAAAAAAAAAAGCTCAGCCTCTCATGATCCCTAATAAAATTTGTGGATACAGAGCTAAATGAATAATACATGACAATCAGATGAGGTTTATATCACCAGTCAAAAATTAATCATGGTGAACTGCATTACTATATTAATATGGAAGATGTACCCATTACAATGGAAATATCCATCAAAGAGGCATTTGATGGTATCCAACATAAATCGCTAAAATTAACTTCATATTAAGAGGATCTCTAATAAATGAAGATATAACATTGTCTACATAGTAACAAATTCCCAGGCATTTCTACTGAATGAAAGGACAAACTGTGTGCTTTTAATTGGCATTATGTGAAGAAACGTGGAGCAAAAGCAGTTTTTATCACTAGGTAAACTGGAAAACAGAGAACCAATAAATAAACAGAGGAAAGCAGGAAAAGAAGCAAGAAGGGAGAGATGGGCAGAAGAGTCTAGATAGGAGCCCTACAGAGGTTAGGCATAAATGTGTCTGTCAGACACCTATCCCTCATAGGGCTGTGGTTGCTTTCTTTGAAGTGTATTAGTTGCTTTTCCTATTGGTGTAACAAAGTGTACTTGACAAAGGCAACTTAAAGGAGGAAGGGTGGATTGGGTTGGGCTCACAGTTTGAGGGTTCTGTTCATCATGGCAGGGAAGGTACACCTACGAGTGTGGGAGGAAGCTGGCCATAATGCATCCAGAGTCAGAAAGAAGAGAGAACAGACTGTTGGTGCTAAGAGCACTTGCTTATTTTTAGTGAGTCTGGTTCTCCAGTGTTGCAGCCCGTGTTCAGTGAGGGTATTCTCACATCAATTAACACAATCTAGAGACTCCTTCACCAATAATCAAGCTCTGTCATATGATTCCAAACCTGATCAAGTAGTCATTACACCACATCCACTCCAGATCCCTGGGATCGGACCACACCTGGGAAGATCATAGAATTCTAGATGATATTTTTTCAGTAAACTCTTTTTTAATTCTAGGAAGTAAAAGCACTTTAATAAGTAGAAGCATTTGAATAATATTTCTGACTATGAATAATGATCACCTTTAAAATTAAAACTATATATATATATAGTTTTAATTATATATAATATATAATTATATAATTATAATATATTTATAATTATATATAAATTATATATATAATATATATAAATATATAATTATATATAATATATATAAATATAATTATATATATATATAATTTATATATATATATATAATGTGATCAACCATTTTCCATATGTTTTGGTTTAATCTCCAGTGTACATGCCTGTGTATGCATGCATTCATACTCATATGCACATATTTGGAAGTTGTTTTCGAGCTGTACAGCTTAATGAAGTCATTCTTTTGAGTTTGTGGGATATATCTTAGTGAAGAAGGACCAACATCTCTGGCCACATGCTGTGTATAGTAGGAGAGAGAGAGAGAAAAAAAAAACACACTAGGAATATAATGAGGATGGTGGAAAGGATGGATGCTCTGGAAAAGCACAAGAGTTAACAGGGTGAGGAGTGTGATTCCAGAGTGGTCGCATAAGACCCTGCTGAAGCGTGAAACAGAGTGGCAAACATCACTGCCTACTCAACGATGCAAAGTGCCCATGCAGGGGTCTGGGAGATCATACTAGACAAATGAATATTGGCATCAGAAGTTTCAAATGTCAGGGCTAGGAGTTGGGATTGCTTCTCAGTAAGGGGTGCACACCTGGGACCTGGCTGGCTTCCATCTCCAGCAAGGATAAATTAAAACTTCTAGAGACAGTTTTACATTGTTTTAAAGTAATGAATAAAAATTTGCAAACTGTCATGCAAATTGCCTTTATCTATGTATTAGGCTATATTTTTATGATAATTAGCATAGAATTATCTCAAACTTTCTCCTGGTCACTCAGTATTCCAACAGATGCCTGCACTGGAAGTTATTTCATCAACAATCAATTTTCATTACCATGAACTATACTATAAATGAGTGATGATGTGCTAGTATTATTACTTTTGTTTTGTTTTGCGTTATAACAAAGAAACAGCAACTCTAAAAAAGGGAGGTGAACAATTTAAGTCTAGGAAACACGCTTATGTGTATTGCTACAAGCTATGGGTAACCTCTCTCTTTCTGCAGTTTCTTAACCTTCTACTTGTCCACACGTGGGTTAGGGTGGCAGGCAAGATGTAGTCCTTGCACGGTGGTTCCTTGCAATCCCAGCACATCTTCCTGATGTCCACTCATCTGATGTTAATGAGGAAAGGCAGGGGCCGGTAGACCACACTGTGTCTTCTTTTCCTCAGTTTTGAACTGTAAGACTCACTCAGTGACCATTGGCAATGTTGGCTTTCTGTTTCGCTGCTTTATTTTCTGTGAAATTCAACTCATCATATTTGGCAGGAGGGAAAAAGTATCCCAATACTCGAAGTTGTTTTTTTTTGTTTGTTTGTTTGTTTGTTTTGATGATTTTGCCATTTCCTCTACCTTGTTTTTCTCCAACCATTCTGTAGAACATTCATCTGCCCTGTAGTAATTTCCAAGATGATTTTATGTGATTTTGCCACTTGTTTTTCTACTGACTTATGAGAAATGCAACATGCCCTCCCCCCAATAAAACCCAGAACTATTGCTTTCCAATGCCAGCCAGGTTCTGGGGAAACAGGTATTTTTGACTCTATTGATTTCTGGGGAAAAAAAAAATTACAATTCTTTTCAAAAGTACTTTGGTAAGTTTGAACATGAGCTATAAATATCTATACATTTAGGAGTTAGAAATCACAAAAAGGAATACATTCTAAAAGGACAATCTAAAATATGGATATGGGAAAACATAACAATGGTCAATGCAGGACTTTTACAGAATTTTACTCCAGAGCTTAGGTTTGTTTCCTAGAGTTGCCTTGACAAAGATGGCTTGTGATAGGTCACAAAGACAAGGAACTAAGACTTGTCTTCTCAGACGTCCCCAGATGAGGACTCTGAAGTCAAGGCACCAGGCAACTGGCTCTATCTGATGAGACAAGCAGAATGTGTCCCAAGCTTCTCTTCTCACCTAGAAATCCTTGGTGTTCTTTGGTTTCTAGATACATCACTATCTGCTTCTCATCTTCAAGTGCTATCCTCAAATGCTATGGTGGCCCATGACTTTGGATGATGATGGGACAAGTTAACCTTTGGCATGATTCTTCTCTATTGGATATCCTGACTTGTGGCATCATTAAAAAGTTGCCAAAGTTATGATCATCAAGACTTTAATTTCAGAGTGGTCATCTCCTCAGTGCATGCTATGAGTGGGTTTCCACTCCTCCCCTTAAGCCATCCATCAGCATTGTCTCTGGTTCTTTGTCCAGTCTAAGTTTAAACTCAAGTTCTAAGAGTTGCCTAACCTGATGGATTCAACCAGGGCAACTTTCAGCAGTTGCCTGTTAGTGCTGCCCAACAGGATATTTAAAAAGATATTATTAAGACTTAATTTCCAAGTTCTAAAGTGGGAAGAACCTTACTGCCCATGTAACATAATTCCCTGGATTTACTTACTGTGACAGTTATGTGGCTTTTTTTTTTCAATTTACATGATCTAGAATCATCCAAGAGACAAACCCATGGGCATGCCTGTAAGGGATTGTCTAGATTAGCTTAATTGATGTGGAAGATCCACATTACATGTGGAGCCTCATTCCATGGGATGAGGTTCAAGACTAAACAATAAAGAGAAAGCAAGCTAAGCCCAGCATTCATCTCCCCCTGCTTTCTGACAGGGATACAGTGTGGTCAGCCTCTTAATACATCTGCTGCTGTGACTCCCCCATCCTGCTGTTGGAATGGACACTTAATTTTCTCCCTATGATGTACATTACCCAGAAGCTGTTAGCCAAAAGAAGCCCACTCCTCCCTTAATTTACTTTCCTTGGGGTATTTTGTTACAACAAAACAAATAAATGATACACTTACTTATGGAAAATGTCTTACTTATGAAGTAGTTTCATTCCTAGTGAAATGAGGGTATTTTAATCCACAAAATAACTTTTATGACTACCCATGTCATTGACAAGAATGAAGGGAAATAACCTTCAGGAATCCACACTGAAGTATATGAAGGAAAAATAAGGAACAAATGAAAGGGCATGAAGTATAAACAGCCATCATTTCAGGTATTACATATGACCATGCCAGGCAAAGATAAAAGATGTAAACAACAGTAAAAAGCATCACTTTAGCAAAGGCACCAGTCATAAATGAGGCCACATCATTTATATTCACTTCAAAGTAGTCATTTAAAACGACTGCTGCCAGCTCTGGATATATCCAGAATGATAATCATGAAGTACGAAGCAAGTAAGCATTTGGAAATAAAACTTTGCCCTAAGCCTTCAGGAGTCGAAGGACAAAGCTAACCACCCTTATCAACCATTAGCCTGAGAACAGAATTGTCAATACAACTGCAGTCTACCCATCTGCTGAACATTGATGAACATTAGCCATGGCATACAACTATGGATTAACTTGAGAGAGTAAATCATGTGATATCCGATCCTTCTTGCCCTTCTTTCTATAGATTTGTCTCTACTCTGAATATCCCACTATGGCCATTCAACAGCAGCTCACAAGAAAAGGAGAAACAGGCTAAATAAAAACTGTATTACATGCTCACAGCAAGAAATATGTCCTTATAATGGGATTTATTCTTCCTTATTGCTGTTGGAATGGACACTTAATTTTCTCCCTAAAATGAAATGAAGCTTTTAGAAAATTTATGGCTGCTGAGAGAGTAGTTTCTCACATGCCAAGTTATGCTAGCAAAGCTGGGAATAAATCTTAAAAGAAATCTGAGGAGTGCTACACTGTAGCTTGAGCAAGGTAATATTTAACTTTCTACCCACACGAAACCACTGTAGGGACAAGCAACATTACTGGGTTCACAGAAATCCAAGAGATGCCATCCGTAAGTCACAGGCAGTTAGCATCCTTGATCTCTTCTCTGTGTAAGCTTCCTCTTCTGTTTTGTACTGTTTCTCCTTGTCTTCTTTCCGTGGCTACGTCACTGAGAACATCTGTTTCTGCTCTGACATTGTAAGGTGTATGTGACACTCTTGTTAACCTGAGATAAGACCGCTTCCTTGGAAGCCCATTTGGATGACAATGACAACCCTCACAGGCTTGTCCTCTGTTTGTATTGTCGGAATAATTTGCTCCATTCATTTAGACAGAGAACAATGGTTGGTCATTTTCTGCTAAGAGACTTAGGTTTCTGCCCTTTTTCTACAAATGTGTTTTTGTTATTTCTTTGAGACTTTCATACACTTGATTTTTATAATGTTTTCTGCTTCCCAGTCTACCAGATCTACCTCTACTTTCTTACACACTTAACTTTGTGTCTTCGTTTTTTTTTAACCCATTAAATCCTATTTGTGCTGCCCACATGTTCTTGGTTCTGTGAGCATCCACTGGCACTTGGTTAACCTACCAAGAGCCATATAGTTAAAGAAAATCAGGACTCTCTGATGAGCAGTTACTAAGTGCTCCTCAACTAGGTATGGGTCTTCATGCTCCCCTCCACACTCCATGCAGGCATTTGGTCTGTTTTGAGCCTGTGTTTATCTTATACATATAACTGTGAGTAATATGTGCAACTGTTCTTTTGTGTCCACAAACACAGTTTTGTTGTGATTATCCATCATACCTGGCTCTTATAATCTTTTTGCCCCCTCTTCTACAATGATCCCTGAGCCTTGGAAGGAGGAGTGAGATGCAGATATCCTAGTTATGGTAGAAAACTTTCTAGTCTCTCATTCTCTGTACCTTACCCATTGTGGGTCTCTGTGCTAATCACCATCTTCTGTAAAAGGAAGCTTTTCTGGTGAGAGTGAAGGGACACACTAACTCATGGCATGCTAATTTATGGGATTAACAATAGGTCATTAGAGGTTGGTTTTATATTATCTCCAGGTAGGAGAATAATCACAGTAAGTTTCCCCTAGTGAGAATATGGCTCACTTTCTACTGTCTTTGTCTGAGTCCATTCTGAAATTTTGATTGAAATGAATTGAAGAATATTGGATTAAAGTTGAAAATTTAGGAAGTTTTTAAATGAAGGACTATCTTTGTTATTCTATGACTTCTAATAAACAGTTCATCATTGTTAGGAAAGAGACTGCCAACTAGAAGATTAGGAGTCATATCTACATATAAAATTCTCTTATAATACAAGAACAAAAGACAGTAGTGAGTAGCGAGCGTTTTGTGGGCGCCTACTATGTAACATTGACTTATTATTTGTTGTTCAATGCACAAAACTCTATGGCTGTCTCTTGCCTCTTGCTTCTTGTCTCTGCTATAGAAAGGAGCATACACAACCCTGGAGAGCTACACCACCAACCTGAGTTCTCTTTCTTCCCTTTTCACATCCTCAAAATATAAAGCCCATCTTATTTGATTTCCAAACATGATAATATTTGACTAACAGGAAGGACATAATTTTGTTTTGCTAGAGTAAAACCCATTAAATAAATAGTATTTTATAAAAGTGCTTTACTAACCACATGGTCATCTCGTTAGATGTGGAAAAAGCATTTGACAAGATCCAACACCCATTCATGATAAAAGTCTTGGAAAGATCAGGAATTCAAGGCCCATACCTAAACATGATAAAAGCAATCTACAGCAAACCAGTAGCCAACATCAAAGTAAATGGTGAGAAGCTTGAAGCAATCCCTCTAAAATCAGGGACTAGACAAGGCTGTCCACTTTCTCCATTCCTATTCAACATTGTACTTGAAGTCCTAGCCAGAGCAATTCGACAACAAAAGGAGATCAAAGGGATACAAATTGGAAAAGATGAAGTCAAAATATCACTTTTTGCAGATGATATGATAGTATATATAAGTGACCCTAAAAATTCCACCAGAGAACTCCTAAGCCTGATAAACAGCTTCGGTGAAGTAGCTGGATATAAAATTAACTCAAACAAATCAATGGCCTTTCTCTACACAAAGAATAAACAGGCTGAGAAAGAAATTAGGGAAACAACACCCTTCTCAATAGTCACAAATAATATAAAATATCTTGGCGTGACTCTAACTAAGGAAGTGAAAGATCTGTATAATAAAAACTTCAAGTCTCTGAAGAAAGAAATTATAGAAGATCTCAGAAGATGGAAAGATCTCCCATGCTCATGGATTGGCAGGATCAACATTGTAAAAATGGCTATCTTGCCAAAAGCAATCTACAGATTCAATGCAATCCCCATCAAAATTCCAAATCAATTCTTCAACGAATTAGAAAGTGCAATCTGCAAATTCATCTGGAATAACAAAAAACCTAGGATAGCAAAAACTCTTCTCAAGGATAAAAGAACCTCTGGTGGAATCACCATGCCGGATCTAAAGCTCTACTACAGAGCAATTGTGATAAAAACTGCATGGTACTGGTATAGTGACAGACAAATAGACCAATGGAATAGAATTGAAGACCCAGAAATGAACCCACACACCTACGGTCACTTGATCTTCGACAAGGGAGCTAAAAACATCCAGTGGAAGAAAGACAGCATTTTCAACAAATGGTGCTGGCACAACTGGTTGTTAACATGTAGAAGAATGCGAATCGATCCATTCCTATCTCCTTGTACTAAGGTCAAGTCTAAGTGGATCAAGGAACTTCACATAAAACCAGAGACACTGAAACTTATAGAGGAGAAAGTGGGGAAAAGCCTTGAAGATATGGGCACAGGGGAAAAATTCCTGAATAGAACAGTAATGGCTTGTGCTGTAAGATCGAGAATTGACAAGTGGGACCTCATGAAACTGCAAAGCTTCTGCAAGGCTAAAGACACCATCAATAAGACAAAAAACCACCAACAGATTGGGAAAGGATCTTCACCTATCCTAAATCAGATAAGGGACTAATATCCAATATATATAAAGAACTCAAGAAGGTGGACTCCAGAAAGTCAAATAACCCCATTAAAAAATGGGGCTCAGAACTGAACAAAGAATTCTCACCTGAGGAATACCGAATGGCAGAGAAACACCTGAAAAAATGTTCAACATCCTTAATCATCAGGGAAATGCAAATCAAAACAACCCTGAGATTCCACCTCACACCAGTCACAATGGCTAAGATCAAAAATTCAGGTGACAGCAGATGCTGGCGAGGATGTGGAGAAAGAGGAACACTCCTCCATTGTTGGTGGGATTGCAAGCTTGTACAACCACTCTGGAAATCAGTCTGGCGGTTCCTCAGAAAATTGGACATAGTACTACCGGAGGATCCAGCAATACCTCTCCTGGGCATATATCCAGAAGATGTCCCAACTGGTAAAAAGGACACATGCTCCACTATGTTCATAGCAGCCCTATTTATAATAGCCAGAAGCTGGAAAGAACCCAGATGTCCCTCAACAGAGGAATGGATACAGAAATTATGGTACATTTACACAATGGAGTACTACTCAGCTATTAAAAAGAATGAATTTATGAAATTCCTAGCCAAATGGATGGACCTGGAGGGCATCATCTTGAGTGAAGTAACACAATCACAAAAGAACTCACACAATATGTATTCACTGATAAGTGGATATTAGCCCAAAACTTAGGATACCCAAGATATAAGATACAATTTGCTAAACGCATGAAACTCAAGAAGAATGAAGACCAAAGTGTGGACACTGTGCACCTTCTTAGAATTGGGAACAAAACACCCAGGGAAGGAGTTACAGAGACAAAGTTCATAGCTGTGATGAAAGGATGGACCATTTAGAGACTGCCATATCCAGGGATCCATCCCATAATCAGCTTCTAAACGCTGACACCATTGCATACACTAGCAAGATTTTGCTGAAAGGACCCAAATATAGCTGTCTCTTGTGAGACCGATGCCGGGGCCTAGCAAACACAGGAGTGGATGTTCACAGTCAGCTATTGGATGTATCACAGGGCTCCCAATGGAGAAGCTAGAGAAAGTACCCAAGGAGCTAAAGGGATCTGCAACCCTATTGTTGGAACAACATGATGTACTAACCAGAACCCTGGAGCTCTTGTCTCTAGCTGCATATGTATCGAAAGATGGCCTAGTCGGCCATCAATGGAAAGAGAGGCCCATTGGACTTGCAAACTTTATATGCCCCAATATAGGGGAATGCCAGGGCCAAAAGAATGGGAATGGGTGGGTAGGGAAGTGGGGGGCGCTATGGGGGACTTTAGGGATAGCATTGGAAATGTAATTGAGGAAAATATGTAATAAAAATATTAAAAATCAAAAAAAAAATAAAAGTGCTTTACTACATTATTAAACTTTATGACTTTTTATTTTATTTTTTTATTTGTTCTTTTATCATATATTACATTCCAAATAGCTTTCCCTCCCTCCATTCCTCCCATTTCTCCTCTTCTCCTCAAGGTCTGCTCCTCCTTTATTTTTCTTTAGAAAAAAAAAAAAAAAGCAGCCCCCATGCCCCAGGATACCAACAAGTTACAATAAGACTAGACACAAACCCTTATACCAGGACTGAACAAGGCAACCAAGTAGGAAGAAAAGCAGTAAGCAAAACACTCAAAGACAGCCCCCCCCCCTGATAAGAATCCCTTTAGAACACCATGCTATATAACCATAACTTATATTTAGAGAACCTAGTTGAGACCTAGTTGCAGACTTCATGACTGGCACTTGAGTCTCTGAGCATTATGAGACCAGCTTACTTGATTCTGTTGGCTGTGTCCTCCTGGTGTCCTCAGCCCCTCTAGCTCCTACAGTGATTGATAGTCGCCCTTCATAATATATAAATTGACAATTTATTTGTTTCTCCTTTTATCTGTTTAAATCTGTCGTTTTGTATCTTAAGTACTTTGGGGGAGACTGCCCTCCCCTTAAGGAGCAGGTTCAGACAAACACATTTTGCTAATGTGTACTCAGGAAAAGCCATGAACAGATAAATGGAAAGACATTGTATTAGTCATAACAGTGTTGGGTTTTACTCTGAGAAGAATGCTGCTCAGAAAAAGGAAATGCAGCTAAGAACATAATAGTTTGACTCGCTTATGGAGAATGACAGTTTGTGGTTTGTCTTAGGATTTTACTGCTATGAACCGATACCATGACCAAGGCAACTCTTATAAGGAGATTTACTTGGGGCTGACTAACAGACATGTTCAGAGGTTCAGTCTGTTATCATCAAGGCAGGAACATGGAAGCATCCAAGTAGACATGGTGCAGGAGGAGCTGAGAGTTCTACATCTTCATCTGAAGGCTGCTAGCAGAATACTTACTGGCTTCCAGGCAGCTAGGATAAGGGTCTTAAGGCCCACACCCACAGTGACATACCTACTCTAACAGGGCCACACCTTCTAACAGAACCACTCCTTGGGCTGAGCATATACAAATCTTCTCGTTTCTGTGGGGTGTTTGTTTGTTTGTTTGTTTGTTTGTTTGTTTGTTTGTAGCAATTTGACTTGTCACAAGACAGTCATGTGAAAATTGAAGCAAGCTCATTTATTTCTAGTTCTGGACATACTCACTAAACATTAGGACTTAGTAAAACTGATTTCCTAAACTGCCAAGATCGGAGAATAATTTTTAAAGGAGGGAAGTGTACTTAAAGCATCCAGGAGTAAAGCTGTGTGAGGAGAAGCAGGGTCCCCATTTCACATGGGCTGTGTCCCTGCTGACTTGACTCTTGCATGTGGTATCTATGCATCTCAGAGATGTGAAAATAAGATTTCCACAGAAGAATCCCAAACCTTTAATACACATCTGACCTCCCCCTACACAGAATCAAATTAGAAACACTCTTTAGAAATAAAATTATATGTGTGCATTGCATTTTGGGTACCTAATGTTAATTATGATCTTATATGTATTTAATAATTTAAACTTTACAACTAAAATGCATACTATTTATCCATTTTATATAGATGGAAAAACTGAATCATTTTTGAATTTATAAGTGACTGTTTCAAGTTACTAATAATGGGATTAGCTGAGATTTGAACCCTGCATTTTCTTGTCCAAAGCCCTGTGCTTATCCTGGCCCAGAGTTTCACGAGAGAGTATTTTTCCAAAGACATTGTACTTGTCCCTGCCTGCAGATGTCATTGCTCCTAATTAGGCTGTGAGCTGTGAACCATTGAACTCTTTCAGGAAGGAGCTGAAGGTTATTCACCTCTGAGTTTACCTCAGCAAATACCTGAACATTCTTGATTGCTCACAGGTGAATAAATCCATTGGAACCTGGTCCCCGTGGAAAGGAGGAACATCACTGTGGGACTCTTCCCCGAGGGTTAGAAACATGTATGGAAATCACACTTCAGTTCTGGATTCTCAAGAAACAAAGCCCCTCATTCATTCAAACATTCATAACTGACATCTACTAGGAATAAAGAAATAGCAACAGTACGATGGTTAAGTCTAATTGATGATTTGATGCAATCTAGGATGGCCTGGGAAGAGAGTCTCACTTGCTGATTGCCTACTCTTTGTTTTGGCTGTGGCGGTGGCTGTGGATGTGGCTGTGGATGTGGCTGTGGATGTGGCTGTGGATGTGGATGTGGATGTGGATGTGGATGTGGATGTGGCTGTGGCTGTGGCTGTGGCTGTGGCTGTGGATGTGGCTGTGGATGTGGATGTGGCTGTGGCTGTGGCTGTGGATGTGGCTGTGGCTGTGGCTGTGGATGTGGCTGTGGATGTGGATGTGGCTGTGGCTGTGGATGTGGCTGTGGATGTGGCTGTGGATGTGGATGTGGCTGTGGCTGTGGCTGTGGATGTGGATGTGGCTGTGGCTGTGGCTGTGGATGTGGCTGTGGCTGTGGCTGTGGCTGTGGCTGTGGCTGTGGCTGTGGCGGTGGCTGTGGCTGTGGCTGTGGATGTGGCTGTGGATGTGGCTGTGGCTGTGGATGTGGATGTGGCTGTGGCTGTGGATGTGGATGTGGATGTGGCTGTGGCTGTGGATGTGGATGTGGCTGTGGCTGTGGCTGTGGATGTGGCTGTGGCTGTGGCTGTGGCTGTGGCTGTGGCGGTGGCTGTGGCTGTGGATGTGGATGTGGCTGTGGATGTGGATGTGGCTGTGGCTGTGGATGTGGATGTGGCTGTGGCTGTGGATGTGGATGTGGATGTGGCTGTGGCTGTGGATGTGGATGTGGATGTGGCTGTGGCTGTGGATGTGGCTGTGGCGGTGGCTGTGGATGTGGATGTGGATGTGGCTGTGGCTGTGGATGTGGATGTGGCTGTGGCTGTGGCTGTGGCTGTGGATGTGGCTGTGGATGTGGATGTGGATGTGGCTGTGGCTGTGGCTGTGGCTGTGGCTGTGGCTGTGGCTGTGGCTGTGGCGGTGGCGGTGGTGGTGGCTCTGGCTCTGGCTGTGGCTGTGGATGTGGATGTGGATGTGGATGTGGATGTGGCTGTGGCTGTGGCTGTGGATGTGGCTGTGGATGTGGCTGTGGATGTGGATGTGGATGTGGCTGTGGCTGTGGCTGTGGCTGTGGCTGTGGCTGTGGCTGTGGCTGTGGCGGTGGCGGTGGTGGTGGCTCTGGCTGTGGCTGTGGCTGTGGCTGTGGATGTGGATGTGGCTGTGGCTGTGGCTGTGGCTGTGGATGTGGCTGTGGCTGTGGCTGTGGCAGTGGCTGTGGCTATGGCTGTGGCTGTGGCTGTGGCTGTGGCTGTGGATGTGGCTGTGGATGTGGATGTGGCTGTGGCTGTGGCTGTGGCTGTGGCTGTGGCTGTGGCTGTGGATGTGGCTGTGGATGTGGGTGTGGCTGTGGCTGTGGCTGTGGCTGTGGCTGTGGATGTGGATGTGGATGTGGATGTGGAGGGGACTGTCCTAATTCGTTAATTGATGTGGGAGAATACAGCCTACCGGAGAGCTCACCATTCTCTGGTCAGGGCTTCTGAACTGGAAAGATCAAGCTTAGCACAAGCCAGCAAGTAAGCAGTCTTCTCCTTGCTTGACTAGATGTGATGTGTGATAAGCTGCTTCCAGTTACTACAGCTGTGCCATCCTTGTTACAGAGTAGCCTCAAGTAACCCTGGGTTTCAAGTGAAAAGGCTTTTTGCCAAGGCATCTTATCTTATCAGTGGAAATGAAAGGAGACCAAAGTTCAAACAAGAACCCAGACCACCTCAGGCAGCCTTGAGATCCTTAGAGGAAATCTGGAGGCACATACAGTTTTCCGGGGTTCAATGGTAACACTCTGAAAGGCTTGTTTGGAGGCTAGGCCAATAGCTACCAGCTCTCAATTTCTGTCAACAATAATGTGTGGGGGTCCTTTTCTCTTTAGATATCATGTTCTCCCATTATCACATTGATTCATTATTGGATCATTAAAGTAATAAGTTAGAATTTGTTAGGATTTCAGGAGTAAAATGCAAGATGGAAGGATTGACCTAAGAGAATATAAAGGTTTAAGAGTCACAGTTTTTAGATATCTACAAATCTGATAGAGGCAGGGATGCAAGCTGCAGCTCTCAGGCTATACTGGGATCAGGAACAACTCTTTTGGCTACACACAAGGTAAACAAAATATTTCATTAAGTATACAATGGTCTATCTCTTCACAGATCTCTAACACTGAACAAATAGCTGTGTTTCCTTATGCCTCAGTGTTCCCACAAAAGAAACAGACAAGGGCTGCACCAGAAGCTACCAAAGGTCTATCCTGCTCTGACATTGGAGATAACAAGGACATTGAGGAATACATCATCCTGAATCAGGGGATAAAAGCCTAAGGAGGAGGAGGAAAAAAGGGAGGAGGAGGAGAAGGAGGAAAAGAAGGAGGAGGACGAGGACGAGGAGGAGGAAAAGGAGGGGCTTCACTTTGGGCTAGCAATGTCTGAGAAGGCAGAAGGTTCAATCCAGATCTCTTTGCTCACCACTCCCTGTGCCCTTTGACAGTAATTATGGTACCTCTTATAGAATCCCCAGAAGCTACCAATGCAAAGGAAGACAGGGAGGAAGGGAGTGGGTGAGGAAGAAGGAGGGAGGGAGGAAGGAGGAAAGGAGTGTTTCTAAATTACTGGAAATTTCTTCTAAAAGTAGGTGCTAAAACAGAATGCAAGAATCTCAAACCACAATTGCTTTAGCAGTCCTTTCAACTACTAAAAACAAGTCTGCAAAGCAAAAGAACAAAAAACAAAAAACAAAACAACTGCTGTCAAGTGCCCATTACTGGGCCTTCTAGTGCAACAGTACACCAATAGGCAAACAGTGAAGAACTGTCTTAATAGATTCTTCAAAGAAGTAAAGTTTCCCAAATTTAAGCGTATCTTCTCTTCCAAAATCTGAGATGAAACCAAGTCGCAGACACAGAAGGAATCTAGACTCTTGTCTATTTATTTACAAATATGTACTGTTCCTAAGCCATATGGTTTGAACAAAGACATCAAAACGTGAAAACAACAGCAGGTCTCAGGCATAGCTGCCGTAGAGACAGCTCAGTTTCCAGGTCTGGACTGTTCTCACAGAAACATCCACTCACATTCTGTTCAGTAAACAGCACTTCTGTTTTCCAAATATATCTATAGAAATCTCCCCTTTTCCTTGTGGGAGAACTAAATGAATGCTTTGAACAACCACTCCTAAAAGTTAGCCTTCCCTGTACAAGTGATCTTTACATCTTTACATTTACAGTGATGACTTAAATAGTGTTTCAACTATGAGAGCAAACCAGCCACATGGTCTCCAGCATTTCTGATGTCTCCACACTACCTCATTTCAGCATCTCTGATGCCCTCTGCTTCCACCCAGCTATCTCAGGATCTCTTCTTATCCAACACCTTACTGCCGACACCCAGTCTGTCATTAACAATATCCTGAAGGTTCCTTTGTTCACCTCAGATGGAACTAGGGTGCTGACAAAGTGTCAGGACCCTTAATCTTAGTGTCACATCCCCATGGAAACTGGAGCTAGTTATCCTGGGCTGCTTCCTGGAACTATTCCAGGAGCTGGGACCTGGAGCCTTTTAGGAACCTCAGCTCTTCACAGCTCTTCAGATTCTGTAGCCTCAGCTCTCTGCTGTTTCTTGGCTTCTTGCCACTTCTTCAATCTGGTAGAAGGCAGCTCTGTCAATTCCCTGGACACACTTTAGAATCCTTCAGCCATCTTCTAGCTGCTGTATCTAAGTACAGTTGGGGATGGTCTTCACAGGGGTTAGTTGACCTTTTTGTTACCAGCTCAGCCAATTCTACTAGTAATGAAGGATTCAAGTTGATTAAACAAACAAATAAATAAACAAATAAACAACAGAAAAGGCTTTATTGAGGCCTAGGCTGCAACGGAAGTGAGGGGAGTACAGAGCAGAAACCCAGGAAGGAGGTTGCTTACACTGCTCTGAGAGTAGGTGAGCAGCTGCTTATATAGCTGGTTGTATTTGTACACTGGCTTCTATCTGACAAGCATAAGCATTTCGCATAGCCAAATACAGTCTGTGCAAGCATACCAAGTCTGCTTGGCCAAGTAGTCAAAGAAGAAGAGGTAATATTCTATATAGATTGAGGGCAGCTTCAAGCTGTTGGTAGAGGCATCAGGAACCATTTTAAGTGGCATCTTCTGAACTTGATACGACCAAGCTGAATCTTCCAGGCTCTGTTGCATAATGTCTGGAGTAACTGTGGCTAAAACAATTTCTCCTAAAGCAAAAGCCACAAGAGTTGCAACCAACTCCTTTCAAAGCCTGTGGAGAGATTGGAGCCTCCCTGAGCTGCCTAAGATGTTTCAACAGCCATGACCTCCATGATGAGAGCTCAAGAGATCTCTGAAGAAATGTACCTTTCTCAGAAGTTCCTGTGGTTTCCACTAGAATAGCACGCTCCTGTTGTGTTGCTTCTGGGCTCTGTTAAACTCCACGAGGGACAGTGGGAGCTCCAATGGACTTCAGAACTGCTTTATATAAAATGCTCTCAGCCAACCATTGGACTGAACACAGGGTCCCCAATGGAGGAGCTAGAGAAAGGACTGAAGAAGCTGAAGGAGCTTACAGCCGCATAGGAGGAACAACAATATAAACTAACCATTAACCCCAAAGTTCCCAGGGACTAAACCACCAACCAAAGAGTACACATGGAGGGACCCATGGCTCCAGCTGCATATGTAGCAGAAGATGGCCTTGTTGGGCATCAATGGGAGGAGAGGCCCTTGGTCCTGTGAAGGCTCGAGGCCCCAGTGTAGGGGAATTCCAGGACAGAGAATCAGGAGTGGATGTGTTGGTGAGAAGGAAGAGGAGAAATGGAATAGGGGGTTTTTGAAGGGGAAACCTGGAAAGGGGGGTAACATTTGAAATGTAAATAAAGAAAATATCTAATAGAAAGAAAGAAAGAAAGAAAGAAAGAAAGAAAGAAAGAAAGAAAGAAAGAAAGAAAGGAAGGAAGGAAGGAAGGAAGGAAGGAAGGAAGGAAGAAAGAAAGAAAGAAAGAAAGAAAGAAAGAAAGAAAGAAAGAAAGAAAGAAAGAAAGAAAAAAAGAGAGAAAGAAAAAAAGAGAGAAAGAAAAAAAGAGAGAAAGAGAAAAGTGTCTCCAAATCAGAACTCATCCTCTGCCTGACTTGGAATAAGTACTGGATTACAATTTCTGCCAGGCATAGAGAAGGGGTTTGACAGCTGTCAATCAAGCAGCCAAATTACCCATACCTGACAGCTTCAGAGAAGAAGAGGAGGAGGAGAAGGAGAAGGAAGAAGAAAGTATAAGTGACGCTTACAACAAAGATCTATCATGAAATCAACACTCTTCAGCAATGAGATTTATCTGATAATAATGTTTAACCCTTCACCCCAAACCTTCAGAAAGTACTGCATCTTCTTCACATGTCTCGTCTTTCTCCTCAATATACTCTAGACCACACTTCTGTTCAAAACATTCCTATTTACATCCTAAATATTGAATACATCATTGTGAATTAATATGATCTAAAAATTATATTGTATAAAAGGTACATCTTAGAGAGACAGCACAAAATAGTGTATAAGAATTGCTTTCAGATTCTTATGCAAAGAATTGGGAGGAGAGGCCCTTGGTCTTGTGAAGATAATATGTCCCAGTACAGGGGAATGCCAGGTCCAGGAAGCAGGCGTGGGTGGGTTGGGGAGCAGGGTGGGGGGAGGATATAGGGGACTTTCAGGATAGCATTTGAAATGTAAATGAAGAAAATATTTAATAAAAAAAAAAGACACAAATAAAAAAAGAATTGCTTTCAGGATCAAGCAATAGTTTTTTATTAAAATTATTTATTTATTCACTTTACAACCCACCCTTCTCCTCTCAGTACCCCATCATGTAAGTCTCCCCACACCCCATTCCCTTTAGAAAGGAAGGCATTCCTCTGGGTGTCATATTTCCTACCCACATCCCACCCCATACCCTGTGGAGACTAGGATTTACATCACTAGGGGAGGATTTTCAGAGTTTATAGCCCTACTCCACTTCCAATTCACTCTCTCTGACTCCTGCTTGAGGTTGAATATGAGACTGCTCACATTGTTGGTCCAACCACTTGCTTCAATTTTTCCCTTGACAGCATGGATTCTCCCTTTAGAAACGTAAGCCAGCCGGGCGTGGTGGCGCACGCCTTTAATCCCAGCACTCGGGAGGCAGAGGCAGGCGGATTTCTGAGTTCGAGGCCAGCCTGGTCTACAAAGTGAGTTCCAGGACAGCCAGGGCTACACAGAGAAACCCTGTCTCGAGAAAAAAAAAAATAGAAACGTAAGCCAAATGGCTGCCTTTGCACTAGTCACAGGCTACTAGGAAGCTGGCCCCCGTGAAGATGGTTGCAGGACCATCCAAGGTGTGTGATAGGAAAAAGCCTGGTATGAACTATTCATGGCTGTGGTTGCACCTTCAGAAGCCGAAGAAAGCTGCCATAGTTGCCCAGTGTTTTCCTCAAAGCATCTGTGCAGTATGCAAAACAACAAGCTCTGACAGAGGGTGGGCTGCCTAGTTGTTTAACTGACTGTTATTTTTATCCAGGAATTCAGGACAGCAAAGAAGAGTCCAACAGCTGCCACCAAAGCAGTTAAATTTCCCCATTCCCTCAGTGTCTAGTTATACCCAGGAAAGTATTTACCAGCAGGAATGTGTGCATTAATAATTATACCATTAACAACAGTGATTGTGCCACATTTTTAACAGTAACTTAATGATGTTTAACACCTGCTGAGTAGCCCAGGGGAGGAGGGTCTCCCTCTTCTGTCTCAAAATTATTTATTGTAATAAAAATATAAGAAGAAAAAGTATATCCTGAGGTGTGTTTCATCTGAAAACTCAAGAAAACGCTTAGAAATAAAGGTTTGGGATTGGCTGGAACAAGGATCCAAGAAATTTGGATACGGGCACTTAATCAGAATTATGACTCATGTCTGAATCCCAATAGATTAGAGGAGAAAGGTAGTGGGTCAGATGTATAATCTTAGGGAACCGTGGTTTATGGGACAGGTAGAAGAGTCAGGCTAGGAGGAAGACCAAGAAAACACTGACATGCAAGGCTAGGTTTGGTAGGAAATGTAGTTATTACTATTTAAGAATACTGAGCTTGGCCGAAGCCTGTTCACTGTACATGGGTGATATACCACCCAGAGCAGCCTCCTTCCTCAGTACACTGGAGCCTAGCCTGACACGTAAATACATTGTAACTTAAACAACATCCTTATAACTCAGCAAGTTTTAGCCATTTACAGTTTGCTCAGATCATATCTGTGAGAAGACAAGCGTCTCTTCAGCCAGCCAAGCCTCCCTGTGACAGTCTTCCTTGTCTCTCTCTGCATTGTTTGGTATGGAATGCTTTGAGGTTTTAGAGGTTTTGTTTTTCACAATAAAGTTGCTGAACCTAAGCAGCTTTATAATTAGCATTTTAAAAACAAAAGGAAGGAAATAAATTGCAGAGTGGAAGACTCCTTATTGTCATGTTGTAAAGACCCTTAAGTATTTCTAGAGTCTTAAGGACTTTTTTTCTGTTTTAGACTTATCTGAAATACAAACCTGAAATATGGCTCATTGGCAAAGTGCTTGCCTTGCATGCTCAGACTGTGAGTTCAATTGTCAGCACCAGCACTAATAGCTATTGCATCGAATGGTATGGATCTAGTGCCTTATTGTTGTGTACTTGTTGGATGGTGATATAACGAGCTAAAGGGAAAATAAATCTCCTGTGTTACAGAAAAAAACAAAGTAAGAAAGAAAGAAAGAAAGAAAGAAAGAAAGAAAGAAAGAAAGAAAGAAAGAAAGAAAGAAAGAAAGAAAGATAAGAAAGAAAGAAAAGAAAGAAAGTAAGAAAAGAAAGAAAGAAACTCAAGCCAAGATAAATGTTTTCTTCCTTGAGATGTTTCATGTTATTTAGTCACAATAACAACAACAACAACAACAACAAAAATAACTAATGTAAAACTGGGCTAGCTTTATGTTTTTATCTCTGGCGATGTGAAGTCAGCATCAGCCTCACTTGCATGGTTTTTATAAGGATGGCCACTAAAGAGCATTGTGTAGGTAATGAGAACTGTAAGACAAACTGGAAAGCTTGCCCTTATAGCGGGCTATGATAGGAAAACTTTACACATCAGCGTTACTAGAGAACAAAAATACGGTGCAAGCAATAAAGTGAGCACCATAGCACTGTATACATAGGGGAAGAGTACAGCTTCCTGGAGAAAAGATGCTTAAAAGTAGCAGAAAGAACTGTCTTAGTTTTTCCTTGATATGAGAATTATAGAGAGGAGTCAATTTTAAATAAGGAAACATTTAACTTGACTCAAACCTTCAAATATCTTGGTTCAAGCTCTTACCAGCATTGACTCTGGTCTCGAGATAACAGAACTTTATGATGGTTCAACATGAGGTAGACATTTCTTGCTCCATGGTTGGCACATAGACAAGAGATAAGATGCCCCTTCAAGGGTGCACCTTCAGGGCTCTACCCGAGATGTTCCCAACTCACTATGTTTCCAGAACTTCCCAAATGATGCTTTCAAACATCACCAGGTCAAGATCAGACATTTGACAAATGAAACTGTAGAGTACATTTTATATCCAAACCATAGCAGGTAGGATAAGAAAACACTCAATTTAAGAGCTAATTTTTTTTCTTTCTTTGGTTTTCTGTTTCAGTGTCATTAATTTTTCCCAAGCTTTCCAATAGAGTGATTTAATGCCTCATGATGCTATGTTTCACACTGTCAAAGGAAAGTTCCACAGAAGTAAAGAAAGCAAAGAAGAAAATTCAACAAGTTATTGCAACAATGGGAATTTCCTTTTCCCTCGAATGAGATAACAGTACAAATTTTGAGCCCTGGAGTTAGTCAGTCAGCTAGCACTGTCAGATAAGAATGGTAAAAGAAGATTGGTCAGGGCAATAAGAGCACCTGTGTTTGCACTAGAGGCGCATACCTTTAATCCCAGCACTTGGGAGGCAGAGGCAGGTGGATGTCCAAGTTTGAGGCTACCCTGGTCTACAGAGTGAGTTCCAGGACAGCCAGGGCTACACAGAGAAATCCTGTCTCAAAAAAACAAAAAACAAGAAGAAGAAGAAGAAGAAGAAGAAGAAGAAGAAGAAGAAGAAGAAGAAGAAGAAGAAGAAGAAGAAGAAGAAGAAGAAGAAAAGAAAAAGAAAAAGAAAAAGAAAAAAGGGAAAAGGAGAAGAGAAGGGAAAAGGAGAAGGGAAGGGAAAAGGAGAAGGGAAGGGAAAAGGAGAAGGGAAGGGAAAAGGAGAAGGGAAGGGAAAAGGAGAAGGGAAGGGAAAAGGAGAAGGGAAGGGAAAAGGAGAAGGGAAGGGAAAAGGAGAAGGGAAGGGAAAAGGAGAAGGGAAGGGAAAAGGAGAAGGGAAGGGAAAAGGAGAAGGGAAGGGAAAAGGAGAAGGGAAGGGAAAAGGAGAAGGGAAGGGAAAAGGAGAAGGGAAGGGAAAAGGAGAAGGGAAGGGAAAAGGAGAAGGGAAGGGAAAAGGAGAAGGGAAGGGAAAAGGAGAAGGGAAGGGAAAAGGAGAAGGGAAGGGAAAAGGAGAAGGGAAGGGAAAAGGAGAAGGGAAGGGAAAAGGAGAAGGGAAGGGAAAAGGAGAAGGGAAGGGAAAAGGAGAAGGGAAGGGAAAAGGAGAAGGGAAGGGAAAAGGAGAAGGGAAGGGAAAAGGAGAAGGGAAGGGAAAAGGAGAAGGGAAGGGAAAAGGAGAAGGGAAGGGAAAAGGAGAAGGGAAGGGAAAAGGAGAAGGGAAGGGAAGGGAAAAGGAGAAGGGAAGGGAAGGGAAAAGGAGAAGGGAAGGGAAAAGGAGAAGGGAAGGGAAGGGAAGGGAAGGGAAGGGAAGGGAAGGGAAGGGAAGGGAAGGGAAGGGAAGGGAAGGGAAGGGAAGGGAAGGGAAGGGAAGGGAAGGGAAGGGAAGGGAAGGGAAGGGAAGGGAAGGGAAGGGAAGGGAAGGGAAGGGAAGGGAAGGGAAGGGAAGGGAAGGGAAGGGAAGGGAAGGGAAGGGAAGGGAAGGGAAGAGGCTCCATTTCCTTCTCAGAGACTGGGAGTGAGGAACTTCCAGTTTTCTTAATGGGTACAATTCAAAGAGTAGCTTCTTTTGAGGAGACATTTGCCAAAACTCTGGAAGATTTACATTTCAAAAGGAACAGAGAAGGAACTTACAGCTGCAAGCTGTCCTATGCATATGTTCTAAGGAAAGGTAGGTGAGAAGGCTATAGTCTATAGGGAAACCATCTAAGGTTTAGTCAAGCAGAGGCAACATTACAGTTGACATGGCCAATACGTATAAGCATATCAGACTATTAGACCCATTTTTCCTAAATGTCTTTGTCCTGAATTTCTCTTTTCCTTTTCAAGTCTGGATAAGTCACTCTCTATTTTAATTCTAAATGATTCTCTTACTTTTTGTAGGTTTCCATAACAAAATGCAATAAACTGGAGGAGTTAAAAACAATACCGGGATGGGGTAAAAAAAAAAAAAAAATACCTCATTTTGCATAGTTTAGAGGCTAGTGTGACTTGTGACTTCTTGGGATTTTGGTTAATATCAAGTGTAGTTTACAGGCTAGGAAAACTATTATCAGATTGTTACTAGAGTTGTTAGAGGGTCTCATTTTGGATCCTGACACTTCCAATAAACTAGGTATGACCATCAGTCCAAACTTAACAAGGCAATTGAAAACTAATAGTAAAAATGTAGAAAAAGAAGATTGTCTCAATGTAACCACACTGGAAAGAGGGACAAAATTCCAGAGAATAACATAAGAAGGTAACATAAGAGTCTTAACATAAGGATATTATTTAAATAGAAGGCAAGAGATGTACATAATTGAGCAGTTGTGTCAAGATGTGGTCCTGCTTATCAGGGACCCACCACTCTTTCTGCTCCAGTCTTTTCTGCAACTTCCAGCTCCTAATTAGACAGACCATTAAGCTTTTCCTTCAACACTAAATATCTTCTTTAGCCATAGCCCCAAACTCTGACAAATTTTTTCCCCAAATCAATCCCAAGTCTCTTACCCAACTGGTAAGGTAGTCACAGCAATGGTTGAAGTTCCAAGTACCAATTTTCTTGAAGAATTACTTTACTTTCTGCTATGATCAAATACCTGACAAGATACAACTGAAGGGAGGAGCAACGTACTGTAGCTTGTAGTTTGAGGGTACAGACCATTATGGTGTGGAACATAATGGCAGAAATGGGAAGCTGTTTGTCACACTGTGTCAACAGTCAGAAAGCAAAGAAAGATAAATGATGGTGTTCCACTGGCTTCTTCCTCACTTTTGATTCAGTTCACAACCCCAGCCCATGGGATGATATTGGCTATACTCACGGTGTAACTTCTCTGTTGAGTTAAGCACTGTATAAATTCACAGACCTAAAAGTGTGTGTCTCCTAAGAATCTCCAAAGCCAGACCAGTTGAGAATGGAGATTGACCACCACAAACAACATGACTCATTGTCCCTTGCTTATTTATTCACATGATATAAATAACTCCTCAGAAAATACTTCTTCATGTGAGTCATTGATGCAGAATCAATTTTTCTTCCGGAATAGTATCAATTGGTCTTTGCTTCAGAATGCTTCAGTTTCTGCCACAAGATTCCACTTATCATTTTTCATGAAATGTGAAAGTCATGCAGTTGATTATAGAATACTTCAAGCAGTTAGAGTTTGAATATAAAAGTTATTAAAGACTCATATCATAAATGCTTGGTTGACATAAGGAAATGCTACTAAGAGAAAGCTGAACCATGAAGGACATAGCCTTATCAATGGACTAATACACTGATAAGTTCATAGTTGAGAGGGTTATTAGTATTAGTATCTAGACAGAGTTAGAAAAACAAGGTCAGTGGGGACATCACTTTGAAAGGTAAATTGCTTTCAGAGACTCCTCCCACTCCATTCTGATTCTCATCTGCCATGATGTTTAGATTTCTGTTCCCCAATGCTTCCTTCAGTGTAACTTGCTGCTCCAGCACAAGCCCATAGCCATGGAGCTAAGTGACCACTGATTGAAACGATAAGCTGAAATCCATCTTTTCTTTAAGGTGATTTCTAGGAAATAGTTTGTCACTGTGGCAGGCAGTGATCAATAGGGTGGGCCTAAAGCTTCCTACATCATCTTTCTCACTATGTTATCACTGTTTGATTGCAGACACTCTACTGTGTTATCATCCTTCGGGATTTGGGATTTGCTCTTCACAAAGTAAATTTCCTGCTGCTTAGGTGTTGGGCTACAGAAAGTGGAAAATTGATCAGTGCAACCAAGCATTTTGCTTCAGGCCTCTTTCACCCAACATTCTGCATTATGGAGGCATCTGAGTCCTAAATCAACCTGCTGCTTACTGACACGCCTTTCATATTTATTCATAAAAACACCTGCTCTCCCACGAGTGTTAATATCTTACTTCTCCTTTTTGGCTTCCATTTGCCATTTCTAGGATTTCTCTCTTCATCTTCTAGTGCTTACAGTCCTTTGTGTGAGACTTTTCTGATGGCATTCTGTCCATCTTACTAGTACGTTAGGGGAAATTATAGTAGCAAATGACTGAATACACTTCTATTCTATGATGAACTGAAGTTTGTTCTTATTACCTTTTAACAAGTGTAGATTAAGGCACTGAATATGTCCATTATTCCTGAGACGAAAAGTCATCAGTGATAAAGGCCTCGAGTTACCAGAGAGGAGCAAAGTTACTCTGCATAGGAGAAAGGGGAGATCTGAGGGCAGGAACCTACACAGAACAGCAGGGAGTTTATACACGAACTGTGGCAGTCAACTGAGTGTTCTGTGTTATATACAACAGTGATTCATGTTCTCCCCCAAGTACTCCATGCAACAGAGTCACGTTTCTTTTCTGTCATCATCACAGGTAGGCTTTAAGAGAAAAGTTATGAATTGTGAATTAACCCTGTAAATGGGGGTGGGGAGCAGTGTTGGGGATCTATAGACTCTTATTTCCTTTACTTCTCTTCACATTCTTCCATGCAACAAATATGAAATACTATCTGTCAAGGCCTTATGCTAGATATACATAGAGGGATTATAAACATCAGATTTCAGTAGAATTATTGGACATTTGGGAACAGTAGGATGTGAATTGCCATAATGAAAGTCTGTGCAAGTACTATAGCAATGAACAGACCTAATGATGTGGTCTCTGAACTTCTGTGACCACAAGGGAAGTGAGAGTATAAGAACTGTCACAGAGTTAATAGTAATGAACTGTTTACTTGAATACTGCTAAAATAATAGATTATAAATGTTCTCAACACATGTACATTGGTAATGTAAGAGTTGATGCTATGCTAATTAACTCAATTATAATAATTCTTTCACAATTCATAAGCTTGTAAAGTCATAACATATATGTCTTTAATATATACAATTTTTATTTAACAATATAACCTCAAAAAAGTTAGAAGGAAAAATCTCACTAAGAAAATTCCTATTTTATGTGCAAATGTTTATTAATATTTCAAGGTTTTTGTATATTTATGTTTCTGTGGGTTTCTGGTATGCATGTGGTATAACACTATTAGCCCTTTGAGATACGGTCTCTGAAAGAACCTCAAGCTAGTCTGGTTGTCATGAAGCCCTAACTATTCTCCTGTCTCTGATGCCCCCACAATTCTGGGGTTACAATCATATGTACCCAACCTAGATTTTTATATGGTCACTGGAAGACTTAAACTCAGCTACTCATGCCTATACAGTAAGCACTTATACCAAATGTATTGAGACCTAACATATTAATTAATTAATTATGCACAGGATTCCATAGTACTGGTTAGTTTTCAACAACTCAACACAAGCCTAGACATATCTACAAAGAGCAAATCTTAATTAAGACAATACCTCCATAAAATATGCCTATAGGGAAATTTTGGGGGTACTGTCTTTATTAATGATTGATGTTGGAGGATCCAGCCCACTGCAGGTGTTACTACTCCTAGGCATGTGTTTCTAGAGGGTAAAATAGAATAGACTGAGGAAATCATAATAAACCAGTAAGCAACACCCCTCCATAGTTTCTTCTTCTGTTCCTGCCTCCAGGTTCCTGCTCTGACTTCCCTCAGTGATGGGGTATGATCTAAGAGTTGTAAGCTAAAATAAACCTTTTATTCATTAAGCCATTTTTGATCATGAGATTTCTTAATAGCAATAGAAATCTAAGGTAACCATAAAAAAGAGTTAATACAAGGATAACATTAAAAATAACATCAGAATCTAGTATGTGAACCTGAAGTTGAGGTCATATTTAGGAATAGCTATTCATTGTGGGCACAAGTAGGAACTTGTACAAGACACAGTTGAAGCAGATAAAGGAGAGGCTAATATAGTGTGAACTTCATCCTCAAAACTGTACAAAACTATTCAAGCATCTGAAGATGAAGAAAGAACATGTTATTAAAAAATTCAAATAATCAGAACAGCTTTGTAGTGATCCTGTGGAGCATTGTATAGGATAATGAAACAAAAGAAGATGGGCAGCAAAGAAGCCAGAAGACAGTTGCTGCCCATTTATCTACCGTATACTATCCACATATCTACCGTGTTGAAGAGGCACTACCCACTACAGAAAGGCCAGTGACAAAGGAGAGAGAACAAAGGGATTCTGAGAGTTGCTAGTGAGTAATATCCATATAGACTGATGATTTGTTTTGGGGGTAGAAAAAGAATCAGAACTTTCTGGCTTGTGCAACTGATTTACAGAAACCACAAATTGCAGACAAACTATCTGGAAAGATGGGGATCAAGAACAAAGACAGAAGCCAGGATGCTGGCAAATAATGTTTGGGGTGATGGTAGAGGCTAGACACTCCAGTTACAACCCAAGTTTAAGTGAGAGTCTAATGGATTTTCTTTGTGGTCTTTGTTGTTGTTATTGTTACTGTTTGTTTTGTTTACATTTGCTTCTCTGTTTATGTCCAATGCTAGGGAAGGAATTTCGAGTTTTAAATGTGCTAAGCAAGCCAAGTGCGGTTGCCATTGCACTCAACCTACAATTCTAATGGGTTTGGGTTGTTTATTTATTTATTTATTTATTTATTTATTTATTTATTTATTTTATTTTATTTTTTAGTGAACAGGACTTCAGGAATCTAGAAGACCTGTGTGTGGTTTGAATAAGAACGGCCTCATAGGCTCATATATTTATATGCCTGGTCACCAGAGAGTGGTACAATTTGAGAAGGATTAGGAGATGCAGCATTAGTGAATGAAGTGTGTCACCGAGGTAAACTTCGAGGTTTCAAAAGCCCATGTCAGCCCAAGTAGCTCTCCCCTCATCCCCAAATCCATCTCTCCCTTATTTTCTCCCTTTCTCTTTCTCTGCCTATGGATCAGAATGTACCTCTCAACTACTTCTTCAGCTACTGCTCCAGCACCAAATATACCACCATGTTCCCTACCATGAAGCTCATAGGCTAATCCTCTGAAACTCCAAGCAAGTCCCGATTAAATGCTCTCTTTGATAAAAGAAATCCTGGCTTCATGGTGTCTCTTCACAGCAACAGAACAGTGACTAAGACAGATCCCTATTAAACTTTGTAAGAAGACCTAAGCCTTGAGCTTGAACTGAAGCTGCTACGGTCACTGCTACTGCTGCTGGGTGGTATTAAAATTAGTGAAGAGATCCTCAAACAGCTGAAAATAGAACTTCTGTGTGACTATACTGCTTCCATACAGCTACATCCTATAGCTCAACTACTACTGGGCATCAGGTTTAGAGCCAAAGACTAAGTACCGTATGGCAAAGATATTTGAATATTATTTTTCATTGCTGTTCTATTCACAATAGTCAGGAAATGAAATAACCCTAAATGTCCATCAATTGATGAACGGCAATGACAGTGCAGTACACATACGCAATACAATTTTATTCAGCTATAAGTAAAGATGAAATTATTAAATGTATAGGAAAATGGATGGAACTGGGAAAAAATTATGCAGACTGAAGTAATTTAGTCAGAGAACAATAATACCACATGTTCTCCCTTGTATGGAGATCTTAGCTTCCTGTTTTTTAGAACTCTGATTTTAAGTTGGAGTGTATATAGAGGACAGAGAATGGCCACGCTTGGAATGGTGGGAACATTGAGATAAAGAGATATTAAAATGTACTAGATATAAAAGGATGCAGGGAAAGGAGCCTAATGATGGTCAAAATGTAGGAGTGGGCACCATGGTTACCAAAAATAAAGGAATTATGAATATGAATAAGCTACACAGAAACCTACTACTTTGTAAACTATTTACGTGTGTGTGTGTGTGTACGTGTGTGTGTTTGTGTCTTTGTGCCTTTGAGTCTATGTGTCTTTGTGTCTTTGTGTGTAATGGACTGGAGGCACCCTATATATAGATAATACTTCTGCTACTTCTCCCAGAATATTGATGGTTCAATTTTGTCTTTTTTTCATGAACATCTCAGTGCTACTATAGGAATCTTCTTTATGAGTTGTTGGTCTGAGAAGTGCCAAAACAATACAGCCTATTGCCATTACTTTTGCTTGCTCACTAGAAATATATGGTAAGATTCTGTTACCGCAGATTCAGGTTATAAGACATGGAGAAACCAAGATAGAAATGAGCTGGATGGTTCTTTCTGCCTGGCTGACATATACACTATTGAAAGGTTCTAGGTAGGCTGCTGGAGAAGAACACTCATGATTGGTCTTCTACAGCTGTAGAGCCCATGTCCAGCATATGTGCCAGGCAAGATGCAGGATGATTTGGAGGGTGGGGGAGGAGTGAAGCATTTATCCCTGCACAAGAGAAAATGCATGCCTGATTCTCTAAACCATGTCAAAACCCTATGTGTAAGAAGGTCATAGGCCCTAGTGGAGGACCTATTCCTGTTATTTTGCTAAATACACATGTGAAATTGCCCTCTAGGTAAAATTTACACCAATAGACCAGTAGTCTTCTCAATATAGGTCAGAGATGCTTCTTCTTACAATAGGTGATGGTTAATACAGAGTCTTATATCTAGCCAATATGCTGAGAATAAATGATGGTTGAATGCTCACACATAAATAAATGTTCACTCTATCACTCTTGAAGAATTAGAGAATACTGTGCAAGTGAGATGGAAAGAAATCAGGTTCAGAAGATGGAGGGATAGGCATGAAATATTTTACATGGAGAAAGGGGCAAGAGGATGAGTAGAAAAAGGGGAATAGAGACCATGGTTAACAAAAACAAAGAAGGATGTGACATAGTCACTGCAGTCATAAACACACAACATACCATCACAGACCTGCACAAGACTGGGTGCTTCTATGTTCTGTCATGAATGAGCTAGGCACCCATGAGTCCTGTCCCCAGACCAACCTTCCCCCTTCTCCCCCTCATCTATCTATATAGATATATAAATAGATATCCCTCATTTTCTCCCTTTCTCTTTCCTTCTACTTCCCTTCCCTCTTCTTCTCTCCTCCCTCCATCTCTCCCTCTTGCCCTCCCTCTTTCCCTATTTCCCTTCTCCCTCCTCTCCGTTTCTTCCTTTTCTCCTTCCTCCTCTATCTCCTCACCTTCTCTATCTTTCTTACCTTCTTCCTTCCCTCTTCCTTTCTCCATTTCAGTGTGTGTGTGTGTGTGTGTGTGTGTGTGTGTGTGTGTGTGTGTGAGAGAGAGAGAGAGAGAGAGAGAGAGAGAGTGATGACATGTATCATACCTGATCAACTATAGTTTCTCTTAAGTTTAGAGTGATCATTACCTAAGGGTCAAAGCAGGAGAAACAGGAAAAAAAAATCATTCCAACCACCCCAGATAGATTTGTTCTGTAGTTTATAAGTTGGCAGCTCTTTTCTTTAGGACAGAGAAATGTAATTAAAAATTAAACATTACACGCCTTTTGGCTAGAAATGACTATGACATGAGAAATCAGTAAGATACATGGTACACCATTCCAAGCTAATAATTTTGTAAAAGATGATGGAGAACCAAGCCTTTATTTCTACAAGTCTGAATAGAAGAGCCTGTGGATTGAATGTCATGGTGTCTAGCCAAATCGGGGGATGCTTTTGGGACCAGTCACTCCATGGATCACTAGGACAGAAAAGAGTGCATCACTCTGGGGATTTTTTGTTTGTTGGTTTATTTTACTGTTTTCTTCTTCTAAAAATGTTTGTTAAAATATGAGTTGTTTCACTTCAATGGAGGTATCAAAAGCTAACATTATTTAACATACCAAAACATCTTGTAATAAGAATAGACTGGCCAATATTTTAAATTTTGTTCCTGTGAATCATAAAAATACAAATGAGAGGAAAATTACAGAAGCTCAATGATTCTCCATGCTTAGACCTAATAATGTAGCTGGTAGGTCTGCCTGATCCTTTCATCACCACATAGGGTCATCCAAACCATGTGTAGTTAGCATATCATTTGCATGTTGGCAAGACAATTACTTAAATTGCGCAGGGGGAAAAAACAGACAGAACCCAAACAGAAAATAGACACCCTTTTAATAACATGCATTAAATGAGGAACCGTTTTCTTTCATGAGGATATATTACTTGACCTTCGGCAGAGACAAGTTCATTGGATTTAATTTTGAGGAAATGATTTTTTTCCAGCTGGAGATGGTTTGATTTGACTGTGGGTTAGGATGAAAACAGGCTATTAGAATGATATTTTAGCTTTTTTCCCTAAAGAATGGCCCATTAGCTGCTTGTGAATATTCACCCTCCAGCCTCCTACTCCATCATGTTCAAGGCAGAGCTGTAATATTATAGTGTTTTCATTGATGTAATTAATAACAAACATTACTCATTAACTTGGTTAACACCAAATTGAACACTTGACAAATGTACTCAGGACCTTGCCCTTATAAATTTAATATAGATAGAAGGGAAAGTATTGACCCTACACTAGGAAATCAAGGGCATTACTGTAGAAATAAATTGTGAGAGTTGAGAATACATTTTACTGACATTTTCTGTTTGTTTGTTTGTTTGTTTTATTCCTTTTTGGTTTTTCCTTTTTATTTTTTTGTTTTCTTTTGAGGGGAAGTTGCAAGAACAGAGAGAAGATTATGAAGAGATGGGGAGATGAGTGGAACTGGGGTGCATGACTCACAAAGATAAATAAAAAGTAAAAATATTTAAAAATACCAGAAGCAAGAATAATACTGCAAAAAGCAATAATGTGCAACACAGAAGTTCTAAGCCCCAAAATAATAATAATAATAATGATAATAATAATAGTAATAGTAATAGTAAGATGATGATGATCCACCACCCTGTTCCACTTTTTTGTTCCGCTTACTTCTTGTGAAATCTTGTGCAATCAAAAAAGCTAAGGAGTAGTGAAAAAGTGTAATATAAAAACATAAAAACTAGACCTTGAGAATGTGACCTTTGTGACTCAATGCTCCAAGGCATGCTAATCATAAAACAGATAGCAACATTCCTCCACCCACTTGCTTCCTGGGTTTGGGGAGTGTTCGGTCAAAGAAAGTCACCCTGACCCACCCTGACCATTGCTGTGCAAATGTGCTATTGTTAGAGGCACCTAGAAAACTGTCTTGACTTTCCACTTCCTTGAGATTCTTAACTGGTATTTTTGGTATTTTCCAACAACGCCCTCCCCACCCCCTTGAGTTGTGGTTTCTTCCTTTAAATAACCCCTTACCCAGCTACTCAGGGTGCTACGGTCCTCTACCCCTGTGTGGTGTATGACTGTGGGCCCGAGAGAGAGAGCTCTTGAAATAAAAGTCCTCTTGCAGTTTGCAGCAAGACCGTTTCTCATGAGTGATTTGGGGTGTTGCCTCTCCTGAGTCAGAACGTGGGAGAGTCCTCACATTGTGGGTCTTTCAGTAGAACACATGAAAACCCATCCCATCACAAGTGTACATCCTGTAACTATTAAAACATGTGCTTAGATGAATATCAACTTATCTCAAAATGTCACAAGGAACTGAATAATTACGATTGAAGAGAATAGGATTTTAAACCACACCACGTTCATTTGGAATTTGGTTAGAGCCTGGATTTGTATTTATATTTGTGTTATTTGAAAGAAAAATTAGAATGTAGAACAGACTTTCTTTCCGGTCCTAGTCCAGCCCTTGACCCACATGGTCAGCTGGAGTTGAATGGTGGGGATGTGAGGTGCTATAAAACAGGTGAACGCTGACGTGAACCTGACCAGACAAAATTACCAGGTATCCAGAGAGGAAATTGGGTTCCAAGAGGCCAAGGCAGGTTACCATTTTATCCATTGTATAGGTCAGGAAGTGAAGTGGAGAGGTTGATCTTGAACAAAGTCCCACAGCTGGTTAATTACAGTACTGGGAATCAATTCTAAGTTTTCTGCTCCCAAAGCCCTCATTTCCCGCACAAGGCTGTCTCTTGAAAAACAACAAAAAAAGTCTCAGATGGCATCTGATCAACAAAACACCTTTACAATTAGCCTTCCTGTAATAAGAAAACCAGAGCAAGCCTGTATGCCTCAGACTTCCCTAACCTTTGCCCATTTTGCTTAACCTTCACTAAAGCTTCACTTTTCCCATCCTGTGAGTCTCTCAGATATGCTACCAAGAACTGAAGTCTTCATATCTAGAAACAAAGGTGACCATCTTCCTTTCCATTTCAAACTTTCCTGGCACACATCTGCATCACCAGGACATGTGGTGTAGGGAGACTCAAAGAAATAGAATATTCTTCTGTGTTCGACGAGAACGCAAGAGTTGGTGAAAGAAAGGAAGGAAGGAAGGAAGGAAGAAAGAAAGGAAGGAAGGAAGGAAGGAAGGAAGGAAGGAAGGAAGAAAGAAAGAAAGAAAGAAAGAAAGAAAGAAAGAAAGAAAGAAAGAAAGAAAAGGTCTTCTAAGCTAATGACAAAACAAATAACAAAAGTAAAATCCAATGAGCATTTCAGACAACCACAGGGCAAAGTTGGAAGAGAGGGTTTTGAGCAAGAGCACTTTTAGAGGTCCTGTGTGAAACCACAAAAATGGGAGTCAATTTCATATGTGGGCATAACAATGGCTCCATTCTTTATTCTGGGATCCTGCCAGGTCCAACTTGAAGGGTTTCCAGGAGGGTCAATGGCTGCTGTAGGCATAAGGCTTGTTTGCATAATAATGTACATATTTTTATGTTCCTCCTCTGAGGAACGTCCTCCCTGTTCATGTTAACGAATCCATGATAATCAGAGACAGTGTGAGTCTGGAAGGCTAAGGTGTGGTTTACATCTTAGCCGCACCGGAACCTTCAGGACAGCTGTCAGGGGGAAAAACTCTGAAAACATGAGTTCAAGTATAATTTCGCAACTATGCAAAAATAAGGATGCAATATGAATTACATGAGGGGGTTCATGAATCTAAAGGAACAAAAGCAGCTGCGCTTTTGTGAGCCAACTGGTCCAGAGAGATACTAAGGAAGGAGACTCGAGGATTTGGGGAGTGGTGATTACAGGAGATTATACCCAGCTAAATTTTTTGTTTAAGCCTACAAAGGCAGACTCAGATTCCTGAGTCAAGGTTAGCCTAGGACAGAGGCTAATTTAGGTCCAGGCACAGGTGTGATAGAAATGGTAATTTCAGGCTGGGTCCCACCCAGCTAGTTATTTATAATCTGTGCTTAACAAAGGCAGGCAGAACTTTGCAGAGAGATCTGGGGAGATAGGAGACAGGACTAGCAAGTCTAGCACTCTAACCCACACAATCCTGGAACTCCCTCCTGCCTTAGCCTTACAGCCGGAAGCAGAAACAGAACCCTCAGGTTCAGCATTATTTTTGTTTTGTTTTTTGTTTTTTGGTTTTTTTTTTGTTTGTTTTTTTTTTCCGAGACAGGGTTTCTCTGTGTAGTTCTGGCTGTCCTGGAACTCACTCTGTAGACCAGGCTGGCCTCGAACTCAGAAATCTGCCTGCTTCTGCCTCCCAAGTGCAGGGAATCAAGGCGTGCTCCACCACGCCCGGCTCAGCATTATTTTTAATTAGCATAATTTTACCAAGCCTTGAGGAAGAAGAACGCAAGAGCCTATTGTGGAGACGCTTACCCGGAATCCCAGCTTTCAGGCTTCTGGATCAACATCGAGCCTATTTCTACGGCAAAACGGGTAGGCCAGTTTAGACAGGAGCCACTTCAAACTCGTCCTAGACCAAGAGGAATATTCACCACAGATATGGCTATGAATGTGCCATCAAATAGCCTTGTTAGATCAGAGCAGCCGGTATCACTAATACCCCAGGTTAAACCTGGAGAAAAGCAAAACTACAACCCCCGATTTTTGGCACATGAAGGTTCGAGGTTTCAGTCCCTTGGAAGGGTCCGACCCGATCCAGGATCTCAGGAGAATCTCTGAGCTCTGCTATCAGTGGCTGAGGCCCGACCTGAACAGCAAGGAGGAGATTCTGGATCAGTTGGTGTTGGAGCAGGCCACTAGAGCTGCAGGCCTTAGTGAAGGAGAGCAGAATGAAGAGCTGCAAAGACCTGGAAAAGATGCTGAGGGACAGGAAACTGCACAAGTGGTCCATAATCTACTCCCAAGGACAGGCATACCTCCTTCCGGATCCCAGTGTTGGGAAGGCTGAAGCCACAGAGGATAAATGGGATCATGTGGATTTGTCCCAAGAGCACCTGTCCTATCAGAGCAAGGAGTCTCTCAACAGAGGCCAGGCCAGCCTGGAGCTGCAGAACCTCTCAGAGACTGAAGGGCCATCCATCAGCCAGGAAGAGGACATTTTCCTGGGAGTGATTCCTGAGAGGAGACGGCCAGATTACCTAAGTACTGGGCAGAGCCTGGGGAATGATTCAGTTACTGACTGGGAAGAGGCAGAAGTGTCTGTGTTTGTGGGTCAAGACCCACAGTCAATACAGGGTCCTGCTGGTTCTCTCAGAGTAAATGGTGCCGCGCTGCCCCAAGAAGACACTAGTGTGGATGCTGTACCATCGTTCAACCAAATTCTGGAAAGAGAGTTAGCCATAAATAGGAATCTTCAGAGTCTTCGTGGTTTCAATTTACCCACTTCCCAAGGAGTGGCCTCCTATATGGGCAATACAGACAATGGGCTAGAGGCTGCTAATCCGGAGTCTGCTAACCCGCAGCCTGTAGCGCAAGTTGACAGTCTTGCTGGCCAGGCTCGGTTTCAGTGTACTGAATGCAAGAAGAGGTTTCTTTACAGGTCTCAGTTTGACCTCCACCAGAGGTAACACACAGGAGAGAGACCCTTCAAGTGCAACTTGTGCAACAAGGCCTTTCTAGAGTCCTCCGACCTGAGAGTCCACCAGCGTGTCCACACTGGGGGAAAGCCTTACACGTGTGCAGTCTGCCAAAAGGAGTTCGCCTACAGGTCCACCCTGCAGGGCCACCGTCGTGTCCACATGAAGGAGAAGATTTATGTGTGTGAATGTTGTGGAAAGTGCCTCCGTCACAAGGGCAACCTCACTGTCCATTTCCGCATCCATCGCGCCTTGAGACCCAACATCTGTAAGAAGTGTAACATGGCTTTCCAACAGCAGGAGACTTGGAAGCAACACATGAACACCCACTTGAGAAAGGCATCTGTGTAATTATGGACCCAGTCTTTTTTCTTTCCCGGGAGCAATGGAGACTGGGTTGCCCATATTCCATGTCTCATCCCTTCAGGGTCATTGTATAGAGTGTTCATTGGTGGTCTGTTTCACTATGCCCCGTGGGTTTTCATTTGTTTGATATAGGATTAGAGCATATATACTAAAAGTTAAATGTTTTAAAATTAAATTTTCATTTAAGATTAAAATGGGGGGCATATCTCTGAATCTTTGCAATGTTAAAAAAGAAAAAAAGAAAAAAAAAAAGATCTTGCTATCTCCTAAGAATCAAGGACCTGGGGTCATGGGATGTTAATTCATAGGACAATCAAAGGAGAACCTGGAGTAAATGACTGGATTGATATGTAACATAAAAGACTGGGCTTATGATCTCTCTAAAGATCTCCAGAGAAAGCAGGACAAAGAGAAATCAATCCAGAAAGCTGTCTTGAGCAGAATGTAGGTTATCAGCTTCGATCCAGGATCTGATTTGGGAGTCCTTTGTTTCCCTGTTCTCAAACACCCCTTTTCTCAGAACCCCTCTCCAAGCTGAGGCTGGTCCTTGGCTTTTATTACTTATGTCCCATTCCGTGCCTATTGTCTCTAGCTGCCCTAGGCGTACCTTGAATATGCAGAACTCTTATGTTCAACATCTTTTGTTCTCTTCTCAAAACTTAGCAGTCTAGTTCCCCATTCTTAGCAATGTGTTTCCAGATTTAAAATTTTATATTTTAATCTTAAAGGGAATTATTATTGGAGATAATATCAGACATCCATGTAGGTTATACCAATATTACTTTTTAAATCATAAAATGGAATGAATATCCAAAAGATTAGCTATTGGGCTTCTTATTATTCAGATTATACTATAGTTTTAGGTTCCTAAACCTAAGTGTTGTAGGAAATGTTTTATTTTACCTTAAAATATGATGAATATAATCAATTTTTTCAACCAAGCAGCCAACTTGACCTTTCTTAAACATTTAAAAGTAAATGATACCTGTCAGCATACTGCCTATAACTTAGTCTGCCTACTTAAAAAGAAATTCAGCTTGGCTTCCTTTTCAGATGTTCATTGCATTTTACACAGTTGCCAGCTGTGTTAGAAAAGTGCTTGCAACTGTGACAAAACACCTAGGAGAACATTTATAAATAAAGGTTCATTTTGGTTCATCTTGGTTCAGTCTCGGGGGGTTTTGCTCTGTGGTTAGCCATTGTTTTCAGGCCTACAGCAAGGCAGATGCTTCATGGAGTGAAAAACAAACAAACAGATAAACAAACAACAATAATAATAACTACAGAACATGGTGAAGGTTCTTTGCTTCGCGACAGCCAGAAAGCAAAGAAGGGAAAGAGAAAAGAAGTGGCCAATGGCAATATGTGTTGTAGGGCATATCCCCAGTGATGTCCTTCCTTCTAAAACTCTGAAGAAATATTTAAGACATTGAACACCTATTAAGTAATTCGCCTATAGAACTAACCTCTGTTTACCTCCATAAACTCATGCAAGGGTTTCAGTTCAAAGTGAAGTGAAGCTATAAACACCAGTAATAAACATAAGCCAGTCACACTCAACATAAACATAATAGGATTTCCAGATTGTTTAAAAAAAAAATACCTTTCCAAGAACTGTAAGAAGTTTTCTGCTACAGTTATCTTTCAGAAATCTAAACAAGCAACTTCTGTTCCACTGTAGACTAAGTAGTGCTTTTTGGTGTGTACTTAAGAAAGTTATGATCTTAGAAAACAAAGCATATTTAATTTAAAGAGAAAATAAAGTAGCGTGGGGAAGTTTATGGGTACTGATAGGTCCTAAATGTAAATATTCAGTAATAAACATTTCCAATGGTGTCTCCTTCCCTGTCTCAGGAACTCATTACTTAGAAATAAACGCTTAGAGTGATAATTCTGTTGTCTTCACTATGACAAGACCCTGAGTGAAATAATTTATTCTGTATACTGCCAAAGTGACTGCAGAGCACATTTAAACAGAGGAAAGATTCATTTTGACTCTTGGTTTCAACTCCTGAGAGGTGGCTCTGTTGTTCTCAGACTGTGTGAAGGCAAAAAGCATGTAGCAGTCAGAGCTGCTCACCTACGGCAGCCGGGGAAGCACAGAGAAACAAAGAAAGGACTAAGATAGTGTAGGGCCCCAAGGCACACTCCAGTGATTCACTCCTCCAAGACACAGAGAAAACGGCCATGAAACTGTAAATCAATGCAATTATCTGTTTGTTACCAGAGGTCTTGGGATTCAACCTTTTGATTATTGGATCCAACAGCTAAAGAAGACATTTTTTTAGTTACTGGGGACTAGACCTTGGAAAGAGTCACCAAGGTTAATACATGAAAAACAGCTAGTAGGCAGAAAGGTTATAAACAGCTCCCCTACCTAGGCTCCTTTGGGGGACTGAGCATGTGCAAGCAAAGTCCTTGCCATATACAAATGGGCAGAGGTGGTGCTATCTAAGTGGAAACAGCACTAAGTGGTTCATATCAAAGTGGATCAAAATAGTATGGCCTCCAGGCTCTGATCACAAACCTGTCTCCATTTCCAGCCTGGGAGTGTTTCTCTTTAATAATAAGCAGTCTCCTTTTCTGACACTATTCACTCCGAGACTTAGGAAGCCAAGCATTATATAGCCGGTGACCTCTGAACTCAGATCTGTACCATTGTCTTTAAAACCCGAGTCTCTAGTTTTGATTCAAGTGGCCTTCCAACATTGATCTGTCTTTGTAAAAATAATTTACTATACTATACATAATTTGCTTGCCTGTTAACATGGGCTTCTAATTGGCTTCTTGGCTATTGTTGTTAGAAATTAATTAACCATTTTAAAATGTAAAATCTTTAATACTTGTACAAACTGAAAAACATAAGACTTTTTGAAAGTGTAAAAGAAAATATTTGGTGATCAGAATCCAAAATGCTCTCCCTCTCCTTATCTCCCCGCCCCCTCTCGCTCTCGATCTCCTCCCTCTCTGTCTCTCTCTCCCTCTCTGTCTCTCTCTATCTCCCCTTCTCCTTCCTTCCCTCCCTCTCTCCTCCTTTCCATCCTATGTCCCTCCCTCTTTCCCTCCCTCTCTCTCCTCTCTCCTCCTTCTCAACCTTAGTTCTCCCTCCCCCTTGCCTTCCATCCTCTGACTTCTAGCCATTTCCCAGTTACTTCAGCATTTTAACTTTCAAAATTAAACATGGTGACTTCCATCTCTTCCACCTACATATTTAGAATTAATTTATAATGTCCTAGATTCATGTTAGAAAGGATAAATAACTCACGTTTACATGAATGTTTTAAGAGAGTAAATTTGTAGTCCACTTAACTTGACTCAAAGGCAGCATTCTAGAGAGGAAAATGAACAACAGTCAACCAGTAAGGCAGAGAGCACCTCCCACAACCCCTGTGTCTGCAATAACAAGGATTCTGTAAAATGAAGAGATGTCAGCTTCCACAGCACAAACAGGGATTATATCTGGGGCACAAAGCCAGGTTCTTCCTGGGGCGACAGAAGGTGCTTAATCTGTAACCTCTTTACACATAACTCCTAAAACCTATGGCCAGTCATCTTTTTAAAAATTAAGGAATTTGAAGCCACATGATATTTTAATGGTTAGCTAAGCCAATTGCTTAACATTTCTCAGGCGAAAAGGCTTTGTCAGAGGCTTCAGGGTCTGCCTTGGTCGGAAAAACAAAATGAGAACAACATGAGGTTAAAGGTCTTAGCTTTGATTCACAATTCTAGAGTCAGGCCGAAGGAGGTCAAAGAACTCTAGGCTGGGGAGGCGGTGTTTACAGCTAGCAAATGGAAATGAGATGGAGAAGTGCTGTTGGGAGCACTGGTTCCTGTTGAGCCCGGACCTCATTTGAGTCAGTTGGCTGCCCGCTACTTGCTACTTCCGCTACTCAGGGAGCTCGCTTGCATTAATCAGCAGGGAGACACAGCTGTCTGGAGACACAGCTGTCTGATGTAAAAGCACCCTTCCGCCCTGAAGCATTTATAGTTGCAGTACATGCTAAGCCAGGTTAGCAGTCCTCAGGGAAGGACTCCTCTGCCCAAATTCAAATTAATCCAGCAGCTTCTATCACTCTGTCTCCTAGGAGAAATCTAGAACTATGCAACTGTCTGTCCAGTGCTTTCTACAGGCCCGCCTTCCTTCCTACAATAATGTTTACAAAGGGATGAAGCTCCTTCCGTTCATACGCATGACTCCATCTCTTCGAAGCACTTTAACCACAGTTAAATAATGGACTTAAGTAAGCATAATTGACCTTAAATTAGCTGCTGTTGTCGTCAAATTGTCAGCATTGTCCCCAGTCTCTCTAAGAAGTCAATATATTGAGTTTCCCTGCTGTTTGCAGGTTCATGCATCCAGCTGTTAGGGGTAGAGAGAAAGACATCACAACACTGTCTACGCTGTTGTGTTGAGCAACAAATTCCAACAGCTAGAAAAAAATGTGGAAATGCACTAAGCCATCCCAATTGACAAGATTTAAAAAAAAAATCTCCCACAGGAAAGAGCTGAGAACAAGCTAACAAGGATCCTTTCTTTGCCCTTAGGGATTTAATTTTAAGTTATTTGTTTTTGTTTTGTTTTGTTTTGTGTTGTTTGTTGTTTGTTTAAAAAAGGTTTCTGGAGAATCGCTATCTTGTGGCAAAAATTGAACAAGCATTTCTTCATTTTAATATCTTACTCAAAGAATCTTCTCCATACCAGGTAAATATTTGGTGAAAAATGACTTTTCTGCGTGTGCAAATGGAGTTGATAACAGTCTTCCAAATTGCTTTTTGATATCTTTAGAATAAACGAAATATAGGTTATCATCTAAACGGCATTAAAGATTGTAATTTTATTTGGGAAATGGGTTCGTTTCTTACCCTTTCCTTCTACAAATCAGATTTAATTAGCCCACTCCATTCATCAGAAATAAAGTAGAGCATGGGAGAGCATGCAGAGGGCAAGTTGTTTGCTGGGACAAGTCAGTGCACACCTTCTATGACGGGTAACCATAAACTTTAAAGTACAACCCTTTTTTGTATGTGTGTTTGTACTAGGGTAAACTAATGCCTGAGTCAAATTGGTGTCAAATGTACTGAAGTCAGTAGGAGTTAAGGAGTAATTTCCTGGTATCACATTCATTCATTCAAAAAATATTTACTGGTTAACTACGTGCCACCTTAGCATCTCCAGATGTTAACAATGCATTGTCAGCAGCATGGGAGGCCTTCTTCTAAGAACCCCTGGCTAGGTGCAAGCTACTCTTTCTTGCCTCTTTAGGACAGTGTTGTCTGTCGAAGCTGCTTCATCCGATTGATTGGTAGCTGTGGCTTTTAAGTTTGGAAATGTTTTGAATATCCTCTTCTTCCTCGGTGGTTGTAATTGTAAATTTTAGGAACACGGGAGAACTTCACAAACTTGTCACTGAGTGAATGTCAACGTAATAGACAAAGCACCCATGGGAGAATCCAACAAGGACTGCTTTGGGAACTTTGTGGAGAGGATGATAGTGGAACTCATTCCTAAGGAATGGGTTCTTCTGTAAAGAAAAGAATGGAGAAAATTAAAAAAGAAAAGAATGGAGGAAGGGACTTGCAAGAATAGGACATGTCTGGGCATAGTCGGAATTATAAGGGGATATTATTATTATTATTATTATTATTATTAGCAGGTTTATTGTATTGGGAAGCTGCTCTCAGGCCGGAAAGAGTTTACTGGTCCCAAGGACCAAGGTTAGGGAAGTCACCACGGGGAAAGGGGTGTGGGGTAGAGAAGGGAGAAAGAGAAAGGGCACACAAGCAGAGATAGAAGAGAAGGGGGATTCTTTCTTAATAATGCTGTTTGGAAGCAGCTCAAGATGTGTCACTAAAGAGAGTATTTTAAACTCATATCGATGTTAAAAGACATTTTGATCACCTTTCCTCGATATCTGAAAGAAAGCATTGTTGAAAATAAATAAATAAAGGAGGAATAAAGAAGAAAAGAAGCAACAAACAGGAAGTCATTAGGCTCCATAAATGTGTGTGGAGCTTTGGGGATAAGCTTTCTGGGTTCCCCGGTGAGAGCCACCCCAGTCCCTGAACATACTCGGGAGAAAGTGTGGGAAGGTCTTTGGCTGCTTTCATCCTCTGAAATGCAGCTGATAACTCTCTGAAGTGCGGTAATAATGGCAAATTAGACTGTCTTGTTCCAAATGATTTCAATATTATTTGGAGAGTTTTCCGATGCTTTTGAATTAAGAGAATGATTGCTACCCTAAATTTTAGGAGCTTTCAGAAAACTTAAAATACTTGTATTATTTTATAGCTGAAGTACTTTAAATCTTCCAGAATGTTATTTTATAAATGCTTGTATATATCAAAGTCTAAAGTAAATGCTTAAACGGCGTTAGAGCCTCGATTTCTTCATTTTAAAAGGAATCAATGCGGACTACATATATAAATCATATATATTTTCAATGTCTAATAGCAGCGAATTATTATTGCATATTAGCTTGTTATAATTAAATCTTATGGGGGGAACAATCCTTACAGCTTATGAATGTCGCCAGATGGAGAACTAAGTCTCAGCGCAGATCCCATTATAAATGGCTAGGCAGTGAGAGGGGAGGCTAAGCTATGCACAGTGCCTAAATCCTGACCTCTAGAGGCTGTTCTGAAAAACGGCAAAAGGCTACCCCGTCGCAACAGCTAGGACTGTATTGTTTAAAATCTCTCAATATACACTAACCTGTCCCAGGTCACAGCAAGCACACAAGGGAATTATCTTATTGTAAACAAGATATTATTCTAGAAAGGAGAATTCCAAGCAGTTTTCATTATAATGCAATCCTTAATTCCAGATGACTGGAATTTCTAACCTACTCAATTAGTATTTTATATGCTCCAGGCTCTAGAAGGAATGACAGTTCATCATTTTCTTATTTCATCTTTGATGATAATTGGAAAGACCCTAAATTTTCCTTAATCTAACATGCAGGACTCATATCCAAATCTTCTCCCATTTTTATGTGTCCAATACAAGACCTTTCTTAGAGAGCGCCGATTGACTTTAAAGATTATGTAGCACTGAGGGAGATGAATTGACACATGATAGATATTTCATGAAAATTTTCACATTTAGATCCATAACATGGCAAAATACCAGCCTATAAATTGCAGCTAATTAAGTCAGTTTGCTCACCAACTAATTACTGGGATTTAATTAACATGAAGAAGTGTTACTCAGATCTTAGAGATAGTCCTTACAATTGTGTCTCACGGACACCTGTGCATATAGGCTGAAGATGACCTGTATGAAACATTTTCTGTGCACAGGCTTTAGGACTTTGATCCATCATATAAGGTCATGCTTCAAATGTTCCAGCTCTGTCTCATGAGCACCGAGCACACTTCAGACTCTAGAGTACTTCAGATTTTAGATGAAAGATGCTCAACCTATATGACTTACATGTTTTATTTTCAAGACATCATCATTGACTTACTGGCCCAGACATTTAATATAAATCACTTTCCTTTTATCACTTATATTTAAAATATTTATATACTTGTAAAAGTATTTCTATAGTTTTATCTTTTTAAACTTGCTAATAAAGTTGTAAAAATAGTAAAGAGTTGTAAAATATTTTATAAAAAGACTGTAATGTAAAGTGAATAAGTAAAAAGAATTAAATTTAATTTTAAAAACTAAAAAAAAAAAAAAAACATGAAAACTAACATTAATTATAAGGAATAGAGAAATGACTGAGCAGGTAAAGACTCAGCCAAGTGTGACAACATGAGTTTAATCCTGGGACCCACATAATAGAAGGAGAGAATCAACTCTCTCCCTTCTATCATCCTTTTACCTCCACAAGCACAGTGTGCCCTGCATGTGTGCCAACAACACACAATACTTATATATATGTATCTTAAAGTTTCCACTGTTTAAAAAGGTATCAACCTGACAGACTCTATCACCAGTTAGGAGTGTAAGCCTGCAGACATGTCTGGATTGCTTACACTAGATTAGCCTCTGGGCATGCTAATGAGAGTTTATCTTGCTGGATTAATTTAGGTGGGAAGACAAAACTACTCCTTTGATGGGGGTTCTATATTGCACAAACAAATGAAAGTTAAGGTGAACAGCAGCAATGTTTTCTGCTTCCAGACTGTAGATTCAAAGTGACCAGTTGCTTCAAGCTCTTCTACCAGGGCTTCCCCGTCACAGTGGACTATCCCTAAATGTGTGCACCAAAACAGATTCTCCCTTCATCTGCTTTTGCCGAGGTCATTTATCACAGCAACAGAACTGAGACAAGGAATTTGAGTCTTCACAGCTGAAAATCAGGGATCTGGCTTATCTTACAGTTTCATCAAAGTCTGTTCTACTTTGTAAGACATTAGGTTTAGGGAAATAAAATCAAATAAATTTACTTAGAATGTTTATCATTTGCAGAGGGTGGCAAGAAATGTTTTCTAAATAGCAAAAGGAATTTCAAAAATATTTTAAATTATCTAAAATATCTCTCCCCAAAATACTGCTAAATTCATGTATTTTGTGTGTTTTCTACATTGAAGACACACACAAAAATGGCATGAAAGCACAGAATTAATTAAAAATTATATTTTTAAGAGGTATACAAGTGTGAAATTCATGGTGTCTTAGCTTTTAATAGCTGAATAGTATTCCACTGTACACAAATTTCATTATTCATTTTATCATATTTTCTTTATTCATTCTTCAATTGACAGAACTCTAGTTGTTGCGGCCCGCCCGCGGTCCACAACACGAACGGTTCAACTGAAAATGGCAGTTCCCTGCAAAGAGAGGAATCTAGACGGGGCGGAAGAAACAATGGAGTCAAGACAAGACTCTGATCAAGACTCAATTTAATATTTCCAGACACTCAGTTTATAAAGGAAGGGGGAGGGAACCCAATTTCCCGCCAAGTAACTCAGGGTCTAGTAGCAGGACGAACACGTGTGTGACTCCAGGCAGCAGAGGCAGGTTCCAGCAGTGGGCGTGGCAGGACGAATGAGCCGGTAGCTCCACCCTTGAGCAGGCAGGTTCCAGGCTGGGGGGAAGGGAGGCCACATTTCCCCCCATTAGATAACAAAACAAAAATAAAAAAAAAAAAGGGGGTGGCCTGTGGCAGAAAAATTATCTATGTTCAATAGTTCTGCCTGAGTTCCTAGGGCTAAAGAAAAAAAACTGTATCTGGCTGAGACTGTCTTAAAAGCACTGACTGAATAGCAGCACTGGGCTGTAGGCTCTGACTTTATAATGCTAATTAGTGCTGAATAGGTAGATACCTGTTTGCCTTTTAAGTAGGGCGTTGGAACCCTTGCTGAGTTTAACTAAACAATTTTAGAATAACACTGAACTGATAATTATCCACAATTTTGGGTGACAGGCAGGGGAACAGTGAGAAGAGATTAAGACTGGCTGGCTCCTAGTACAAGGCCAATTGCCTTTTTTATTTTTTGGGTGGGAGGCAGTGAAGGGCTTGCCCTTACGACAGCAAGGTCTCCAATCTCTCTCCCCCCTATTAATTAAGTTTAAATAGGCAATGCTTAACAGAGGTGATCAAATGATTTTCTCATCCGTAGATGAGTGGGCCTTTAACCTTGACTTGGGTGGACATTAGCCTGATTCCTCCCGTGAGCATTGTAACGACTCACATCTGTGGCTCTTGGTATCTTTTGGGGAGGGGAGGCAGAGCCTTAAGTATTTTTGGTTTTTAGCTGGAATCGGATACCAACCTCCGTCAAATCAGGTGTGTCGCACAGGGAACTCAGAAACGGTCAAACTGGACCTTCCCTCCGCAGTAATCTCCTGCGCCAAGCGGTACCCATACCGTATTCATATGATTATGAATCAGTATCGCAATTCTGAGTTATTGCGAGGTCTCTATATGAGACTTGTCAACCTCAGATTTAGCAAGGCCTAGACAAGAATTATGTCAGTATTAACACCATTAATTTTGGTTAAACTAGGAGCTGAAAGTCTTTCCTCTTCATCTCTGTTATTCCCAGTAGCCTGAGGAACTAAGGACACCTTGCAGTAACAGCAAGGGTGAAAAGCCAGAGGCCAGCTAAGGGACTAAGCCTATATCTATCAAAATAAGAACTAATCTTTGTAAATATATATGAAATTTCTACTTCCCTAGCTCTCCTGGTAAATCTAAATCTTATCTTAGACTGAAAAGCCACATGCTGGGATGTCCCTGGAAGGGAGATTAGCAGAACCACCTGTTTGCTCTTAGGGGCGGGGCGGAGAACCGGAGAATGTAGATTGACCTGCTTGAGAGAAGGAAGAATTCTAAACAATGAGAGTGTAGCAATGTAAATTTTCTGTTTGGAGAAGTCAAGGTACTTTATTTAGATGCAAATTGTAAAGCTAAAGTTAATCTCCGGCCTCTTGTAGGGGAATTGGCTCAGAGGAAACAGTGTTTTTTGAGAGCTTCCACTCCCAGCTCAAGAGGAATTTTAGTCTTTAGAATGATACTTACGAGGAGAGACAGAATCTGTGTTTACCTAACGAATTAATCTCTCTGGTAGCCACCGTGCTTCATCTTCATCTCGTGAAAAAACACAAACCGAGCCTCTTCCCCAGATTAGAACTGGATCTGGACCCTTCCATTTATTAGTCAGGGCGTCCTTCCATTTTACCAATGCATAAGAATTAGAAGTAACTGGGTGCCAGTGGCGTTCCGCTGCAGACTGACCTTTAATGTCAGTTTGCAAAAAGTTTAGGACAAATAAGGTAAAGGCAAGGTGAGCCTTTGGTGACCTTGGGGGAAATGCTCTGAATTAACTTTGCTAGGTAATTTAGAATATAGGAATTTCTAATAATTGAACTGAATATTAGACCAGTCTAAGATTGAGTTAGAATGGCTGGTCACACTGAAGAAGAGTGAAAAATCATTATGACTCTATTAAATGACTAATTTTACTAAGTCTGAATATACAGTCTCTGATGTACTATTGTCATAAAGTTAAAAGGCTAGAAGCTAGTCTAAACTGGAAAAATGACAAGCAAGGATGGATCTAAAACATGAATTTAATCTTTTAGTCCTTTTAATCAGGACACTGAGTTAACTTACCTGTCAGCTCAGCACACGAATTACCAATATGCTTTTGTAGAGTTCTGTGGAGAGAACCTGTTTTTTCCTTTTCCTAATAAGGTAGCTGTTTTAGGATCAATTTATAAGCCAATAAGTAGATCCTTTTAAGATACTAAAAAGCATTTATTAAATTTGACATTTTAATCTCAAATTTTGAAAATAAAGGTATGTTTTAAATAGTGTGCATGGAAATGCACTAAATAGTATATATGGGGATACAATTTTTCTCTTTTGTCTTTTAAGAGGTTAAAGTTTAAAATTTTACAATATCTAACCTTTTGAATTAATAACTTGTTGGACAAAACATTTAAATATTTGGCTGTAAAGGGGCAGTGACTAATTGTACTTTTAATTATTTTTCTTAAGGAACGGTTGTAACTAGAAAGCTTGAAAAGTTATTAAGAGTCACACGTGCATAATTTATTTATTAACTAAAAATATGTATAAGCAATTGTAAATTTGAGAATTAATAGTATCTGAGGGACGAACAATTTTAAGTAATTATGAGCTCAGAGATATAGCATTGACTATCAATATATAAATTAAGGTTTGATTGTTCAGCATTTTAAAACACCATCTACAGCACACAACCAGATTATTTGTGCTGGAATAGGGGCAACTGTGTGTCTTAAGACTCTGCTCCACAGCAGCTAGTTGGGCCCACGTGGCCAACGATCGGCTGGGAGGATGAGAAAAATGACTTTACAATAATGTTTTTTCTGGCCAAAGAATTGTCTTGGGCACAACTAATTTTTAATTACCAATTAACAACAATTATAAAAGCTTTCTTTATTTTTTGTAAAACCCCTAGCAGCAAACCAAAACACCAAATAACAAAAGGATACTGTCTCTGAATCTTTTGGGTGAGAGCAAGGATTTAAGGTAAACTTCCCTTGAGAAGCATTAGTTAATAAAATACTTTCCACTTAGGAAACAATATATACTGAAAGATTAAAACTTTTGGCTTCTTGTAAAGAAGCAGAAACAATAAACATTTTTCTTACATAATGTAAAGCTATATTAGCCATACATAGAGGCAAAATTTTCTAGTGATTACCAGTTTACTAGAAGCAAAAATCTTTGAATTTAAGCATTATTTTAAACATCTGAATAGATCTGTAACACTGTTAAAAAGAAATTTTCTTGAACACAGGGAAAAACTTTTTTAGGCATTGTTTGCAAAACAAAAGAAAGGGCCACAAGCCGCTCTGGGACTGCCCAGAGCCCTGTATTGACTCAAAGGTAAAATACTTTTTAATCTGAGCATTAATCTTAAATTTGCAATCAAACTGCAAGCTGCAGTCAATGGAACAATGGCAGTTTTAACCATAATTTTTAAGTTTTTGTGCAAGGTTAGGATAATACCTACAACTTTGGGAAAGCAAAACCTATGTTTAAAACAATTTATCACTGTTAAAATCAATATTAGAAGCATTACTACCATATTACGAAGTTTGGATATCAATTAATACCTATGAATACATATTAAAGCAAGCTTTAACGCATTAATAAAGAGGCATTGCTTTATATCTTATCTTAAATTTTACTATTTAGGATAGGAACCACATTAATCATTATCTAAACTAGAAATATCTTAAGAGACTCAGCCTCTGAAGCTTAATCTCAAACTTTAACTCGCTTCAGGGCCTCACCAACTTTCTCCCAGGTTCCACAATCTATCGTTTCTTCTTCTTTGAACCATGGACAACAGCTATTTATCTTATCTAAAAAATTTCTTACTAATTGTACTTCAAACCTTACTCCTTTTTCCTTAAGCAACTCCTGAAAACTAAAAACAATCGCCTGATCCATGATTTTGAACCCTTCTTTCTTCCACCTAAGCAGTTTTCTAAAAAACTGCGGCACACCGCCTGTCTCCGTATCTAGTTCCGATTAACGAAACTGCTGACCCCAAGCAGAACCAGTGTTGGGTCAGCACTGCTTCAAACTTGTTCGTATCCTACCGCATCCTCAGCAACACTTTACAAAACTGAAATTTTTTAGGCTAGCGCTAGCATGTGTACCTGTCCGTTGCTCCGATGCTCCTCCGATACGAAGATTCTTTCCTTTCTTGTGGAGCTCGACACAGCAGTCGTTTCTCTTAACATCCCTCTGCCATTCTTCAGGTCCCTGTTCGGGCGCCAACTGTTGCGGCCCGCCCTCGGTCCACAACACGAACGGTTCAACTGAAAATGGCAGTTCCCTGCAAAGAGAGGAATCTAGACGGGGCGGAAGAAACAATGGAGTCAAGACAAGACTCTGATCAAGACTCAATTTAATATTTCCAGACACTCAGTTTATAAAGGAAGGGGGAGGGAACCCAATTTCCCGCCAAGTAACTCAGGGTCTAGTAGCAGGACGAACACGTGTGTGACTCCAGGCAGCAGAGGCAGGTTCCAGCAGTGGGCGTGGCAGGACGAATGAGCCGGTAGCTCCACCCTTGAGCAGGCAGGTTCCAGGCTGGGGGGAAGGGAGGCCACATCTAGTGTCATAGTTAGGGTTTTACTGCTGTGAACAAGACACCATGACCAAAGCAACTCTTATAAAAACAACATTTAACTGGGGCTGGCTTACAGGTTCAGAGGTTCAGTTGATTATCATCAAGGTTGGAGCATGGCAGCATCCAGGCAGGCATGGTGCAAGCAGAGCTCAGAGTTCTACATCTTCATCTAAAGGCTTCTAGTGGAAGACTGACTTCCAGGCAGCAAGGACGAGGGTCTTAAGCCCACACCTACAGTGACACACCTACTCCAACAAAGCCACACCCACCGCAACAGTGCCACACCTTCTAGTAGTGCCACTCCCTGGGTTGAGCTTATGCAAACATCACATCTAGGTTGTGTCCAGTTTCTGGGTATTACGAATAAAGCTGCTATAAACACAGTAAATGTCTTTGTCGAATGTTGAGGCATCTTTTGGGTAAATGCCCAGGAGTGGTATAGTCAGAAACTGGAAATAACTTAGATGTCCTTCAACTAAAAATAGATAAATAAAATGCGGTACAACCACACAGTGGAATACTATTCAGCTATTAAAAAACAAAAACAAAAACAAAGACATCAGGAATTTTGCAGGCAAATGGATGGAACTTGAGAATATCATCCTAAGTGGGTAACCCAGACCCAAAAGCATGCATGGTATGTACTCCCTTATAAGTGAATATCAGCCATAAACTACAGGTACCATGTTATACTCCACAAACCCAAAGAAGCTAAACAAACAAGGAAGGCCTAAGAGAGGAAGCTTGAATCTCACTTAGAAAGGACAGTAAAATAATCATAGGAGGCAGATGGAAAGAAGGATCTGGGAGAGAGAGGGATAGGGAGGGGAATGTGGGATTCAGGATCAGGTGTAGGGGAGGACAGGAGAGATGGCCAGATGGCCATGAAAATGAATGGAAATCTGCAACTGATGGGGGTGAGGAGGTAGGGGGCACTTCCAGGATGAGACAGAGACTTGGGATAGGAGAGGTGCCCAAGAATCAGTGGGGGTGACCTTAGCTGAGACTCACTACATTGGGGATATGGAACCTGAAGAGGCCACCTCCTGTTGCCAGGCAGGAACCCCAGTGGAGTGATAGAGACATCAACCCACCCACAAAACTTTCAATTTATCCTGTTTATAAGAAATGCAAGCACCAAATGTGACCCACACAAACTGGATCCCAGATGAAAGTCATATCACAGACTCCAGATGAGCACAGAACAAGTTGGAGAAGAGCTCTACTTGTCATAATTACATCTTGTATTTACTGCAAAGAAAATAGCACACCTAGGCCAAAATAGCAAAGACTGACAAAGCATACTGTGAGACATATTTATAAACGTGTTTCTTAGATTAGTGAAGATACAGCCTGTATATCATTAAAATTTTAAATCATCTCATAAAGCTTTCTCACAAGTAAGAACTAGGGAACCAGAGGTTCTATTAATCTTTCTTTCTAAACCACTAAAAGGCTCCCTTCCCACAAGAGAGAGCTAAGCAGGGAGGATGCAATTTATCTATCCAAATATCTTTGAGTTTCTATTGCTGCAGGAAACAACAACACTGTAATCAAAAACAACTTTTCAAAGCATTTATTTCACCTTCCCCATCATGGTCCATCATCAAAGGAAGTGAGGGAAGGAACTCAAGGCAGGAACCTGGAGGTAGCTTTGACTGCAAGCCCAGGGGTAGCGTTGCCCACAGTGAGCGGGTCCCTCCCACATCAATCACCAATCAAGAAAATGTACCACAGACCTTCCCACAAAACAATCTGGGGGCAGCATTTTCTCAATTGAAATTTCTTCTTCCAAAAATTGCTCTAGGTTGTATGAAGTTGGCATAAAAGTAGCCAGCATGACAAGTCACTGGATTAAATGCTCATCTTTTCTATTTGTTACACTTGTTCTCTGCATTGAGAGAACTGCTTCAATTTTGATGAGTATTTTGAGAATCAGTTCAATACTTATTATTTTGCCAAGTTTGTATAGGTTATTCAATTAAAATTTAATATAATCATTACCTGCAAGTGGCTTTTCAAATAATCATTAATTAAATAATTTAGTCATCTTATTTTAATGAAGTGAAGAAAAACATCTTCCAAGAGAATATTTTTAATTAATGTATTTATTTTCCCCAAGTTGTAAGACATTAGCATTCATGCTTCATGTCTGCTGTGTAGCTACATATCACTTGTGTCATTAAGACGAGGGGATTGTGACCAGCAATGAACAATAGAAATATTGTCTAGAAAAATGAGTGTTTATCTCACCAAAGCTTTCAAAAATGATTTCTGAGATGATGATGTATTATTTTACATCCCATGAGTAAGAAGACAAAACTGTAACTATAGTTACCAAGTGTAATAGGACCTCTACTTTCCAGAATTGCATCCAGACTAAGTATTATTTAGGAAATTTGTTGTGTGAACACAGTCAGGGGCAGAAGGTTAGAAAGAAAACTTAAATGTGCCTGTCATCAGCAATTTATTATGCACTTTCATTATCAACATCTTTCACGAAACACTTTTACCTCAGAATTATACTTGTAGAGATATCCTTCAATGAGTTGTTTATGACATAGAAATATAACAGTAAATAATTTTTCTGGGTATAAAAAAAAATCTATTTTCTTCACATTCCATTCCCAGAATGCTTTCTCTGGCATTGGTTGAACGTCACTATTTTTAACAGGAAGGAAGGAAGGAAATTCTTTTGCTTAACCAGAAATGAGAATGCCCAGCTCATCTTGTCTCAGAAAACAGACACTGCCTCCAATTGTTTCATGGAGATGACAGTGCTAGTGTGATAACTAACTTCAAAAATAGAGATGTACAACTTTCAGACTGGACAGAGCTCTTCTCTTTATTCTACACATAGGTACTGGGTGTCTTGGGTTTCTGCAGTGTGTATGAATGTAGGATTCAAAATCAGGTAGATGGATTTAAATATTGAATCCTTTATTTATTAGATCTGTGAGCATAATTTAGTTACGTCATACCCCTTAACCCTATTTCCATGTGATTAAAATGGAGAACACAACCATAGCTTCCTGGTGACTTAATTATGAGGTTTAAATGAAGTCATTTAAGCCAAGAACAAGTGAATGTAGAGATACTAAGCACTTGATAAATGTTAGTATTATTGCTGGAAAGTTGATGCATGTTCATTACAGCATTCAGAAGTTATGATTAAATTAAGAAAGTATTCAAGAGGGACAGAGGAGGGAAAAAGAACACTAAGAATGTTTGGGAAAGTCTTAGGAGATCATATTATTTTAACCATACATAAATATACATCTAGTATACATGAATATATATTAAATGATGTTATGCCACTTGATCTGACAATACCCCCATCGAACACCATAATCCATCTGAGAAAAACATCAACACCAGGCATGAAAAGTCTCATTGCAAGTTGGTGATCAGGGGAGTCCAATAGACTTCCAAAGCAATATAGACTATTGCCTTTTCCCTTGATTGCCTCCCGGAGATTGAAGTAAGTCTTTGTTGATGAAACCACCATGTACTTTTGGCACAGAACTCAAAAGCTGGGACTCAGAGGTTTCAAGCTAGATCTAAGCTGAAAGCTTCCTCCTAAGAACTAATTCTCAAAATACTAAAAAGTGCTACACAAGCTGCAAAAACAGGAGTAAACGACAATTCTCCCAGCTGTTACATGTATGAACCAGAATAATGACCAGTCCCGTAAGATACTGCTAAATGTGCAATAGTGGCATTCATTATCTAAGTGGTAACCAACAGCTCTCTAATTGAACTTGAGGCCTGATCAGGAGGTCCATTATGCCTGGTGCTGTAAACCTAGCCAACTACCCATTACTGGTAAAGTCATAGATCTTAGAAGGTATCCCACTACTACTATTTTACTAAATCAAGATAATTCCTAACTACATTCTAAATGCTTATCCTTATACCTACAGATAATTGTAGCTCTCAGTTTTCATCAAAGCAGCTTCTCTTTGCCACAGATGGAGTTCATCACAGAAAGCCACACAACACAAAGAACATCTAATCATGGGGTGCCCAGACACAAAATACATTTACAACACACAGCCTACAGTTAAGGCTCAGTAAATATCACAGAAGAAGGAACCAAAAGATTAGAAGAGGCTAGGAAATCTGCTGTGAGATTGTATCTTCTAGAAATGACAGGGAATCAACATTCATAATACAATATGGCTGCCTAAGCAACAACTAAACAGTGATGTCACCAATAGACATGCTGACATAGAAGAGAGAAATCTCATCAGATCTCACCTCTAAAAAAAGAACTACAGATAACTAAAGAATGTTGAGAGAGGGAAAAACCTGTCTTCTGGGGGATGAGCCCCCTAATTAACTTTTCAATACCAAGAGGTTAACCCTTAAACCATATATAGACACAAGTAGCATCAAATAGATCAATGGGTTGTGCTTCTATATTTATGCATGCGTATGTATTTTTGCATACACGTGTGTGTATGTGTAACAAAAATAAAGAAAAGAGGCCATGAATTTGAGAGAAAGTAAGGGAGGCCATGCATTGTATTGAGGGAGAAGACACTGGAGAAGTTGGAGGAGGAAATTGAAGGAGAAAAAGATGTAATTATACTTTAATTTTAGACTAGTTTTAAATATATTCACATAGCCTTAAGAAATTCTATTGTTAGCTTTCCCTGATTCTGGAGTGACATTCTGTGGACCATTTGGCAAGTGGTGGCTATCTTCTAAGTCATCTCCTTGGGTTTCCCTTACTTTTTAGAAATCACTGTCTTGGATGCACCCTTGGGACAATAACCTTCCTCCCTTCCTCCCTTCCCTTCCTCCCTTCCTCCCTTCCCTCCCTTCCCTCCTTCCCTCCCTCCCTTCCTCCCTTCCTCCCTTCCTCCCTTCCTCCCTTCCTCCCTTCCCTTCCTCCCTTCCTCCCTTCCCTTCCTCCCTTCCTCCCTTCCCTCCCTTCCCTCCTTCCCTCACTCCCTCACTCCCTCCCTCCCTCCCTTCCTCCCTTCCCTTCCTCCCTTCCCTTCCTCCCTTCCCTTCCTCCCTTCCCTCCCTTCCCTTCCTCCCTTCCCTTCCTCCCTTCCCTCCCTTCCCTTCCCTCCCTTCCCTTCCCTCCCTTCCGTTCCCTCCCTTCCCTTCCCTCCTTCCCTCCTTCCCTCCTTCCCTCCCTCCCTCCCTCCCTCCCTCCCTCCCTCCCTCCCTCCCTCCCTCCCTCCCTTCCTTCCTTCCTTCCTTCCTTCCTTCCTTCCTTCCTTCCTTCCTTCCTTCCTTCCTTCTTTCTTCTTAGCAGACCAGTGGTGCTGACTCACAAAAGCCAGAAAGAAGCAAGTTGCATTTAAAGAGAAAAGAACATTGAGTAACAAAATCAAAGTCACACAGGAGGCTCCAGAAGTCTCCATTTACAGAAGAGCTCTCACTTTATGGCCAAATTGCTGAATTACTTTATTACGTGTGAATTTCTGTAAACTATTTTTGATTCTTCTAGAGTTAAAAAGGAACTCAAGATGGAGAAATTTAACAGATTTATAAGAGAAAGATTTTCTAAGTACAAGTATCTCAGAAACTGTTTAGTTACTCTGTTAGAGAAAAATACATTAAAAAATGAGTCAAATCTATTTTTTAAAGAATTATTTATTTATTTATTTACTTATTTATTTATTTAATGTATATAAGAACACTGTAGCTATCTTCAGACACACCAGGAGAGGACATTGGATCTCATTACAAATGCTTGTGAGCCACCATGTGGTTGCTGGGAATTGAACTCAGGAGCTCTGGAAGAGCAGTCAGTGCTCTTAACCACTGAGCCATCTCTGCAGACCAAGTCAAATGTATTTTAAGGGACCATTAGTTCAAGAAAAAGAGTGTAGGCACTTATAAAAAGGAAAAATAATGAAATAAAATTATTCAATCAAAGAGACGGTACAGCAAGAAAGGAATGTACCAAGTAAAGTACAAGTAGCTAGGACTTCTGTATTGGTATGTGAAGGAGCCACTGGCTCAAGTACAAATACAACTCATGCTGTAATCTGGACATGAGAGAAATTGTTCATGAGGTGTTAAACAGCAGATAGGACAGGACTCTCAGTCTCTAGGGGACAAGAAATATACACAAAGCAAGTCTTATAATGACCCTGAATCTCTGCTTGGGGGTGACTCTCTGCTCTGACTTCTGGAAGTGTTTTCCGTGTAGGAGAGCAGGAGTTAGGATGCTAAGAGTAAAATTACAGACTCCTGACAGGGTGGAATGTAGACCAATGCTGTCACAAAATGGAGAACAGGCTACGGAGATGCAGAAATTGGACACAGATTAAAGGGTTTGACTGCATATACCCAAGATAAGACTTTGGAAATCTTACCCAGACTATCTACTACAGGGTTGAAGTCTAAAGAACAACTCTGGATGTGAAATGGTGTTGGAAAATATTAAGATTATGGTCCAGTCATACTGAAAGTATCTTGCTGAGAATCTCAAGTATTCCTCTGAAGGGTCAAGTGAATGAGTAAGGACCATAGAGTAGAAAAGTGGCCATGTCCCAAGATGAAGAGCAAACTCAACATGTACATACTTAGCAAGGACTAAACCTGTCACCATGCCTGCAGATAAATGTCAGAGATGTAATCCAAACCTAAACCTTTTTGATCTCCCAAACTTTTATTTCCAAACATTCTGCTCCCATTGTAGGAGTCCATCCTTCAAATGGGTCCAGGGCCACCAGAAGTAAGAATAAGACACACCCATGACAGACACCCATCAGAAATTATGTAGAATAATTTAAAATTACTACTAGACAATCTAAATTCAAATAAAAAAGTGATAAAGGACATAAGGCAGGGCTAGGGTTTAATCATTTTGATGCAAGCAGTTTTTTTTGTTTGTTTTGTTTGTTTGTTTGTTTGTTTGTTTGTTTTTGGTTTTTGGTTTTTTGAGACATGGTTTCTCTGTATAGCTCTGGCTGTCCTGAAACTCACTCTGTAGACTAGGCTAGCCTAGAACTCAGAAATCCGCCTGCCTCTGCCTCCCGAGTGCTGGGATTAAAGGCGTGGGCCACCACGCCTGGCTTGCAAGCAGTTTTTGCCATTAAGAGTGGAAACCCATATTGCAGATTGACTGATTCTGCAAAGAGGAAGACGTGACTGTGACTGTGACTGTGACTGTTCTGTCAACAACACAAAGCCTGAGTAGAAAACCCTTAGCACACACTGGTTTCTTCCTTCTTTGTGTCCAGCTTGGATGACATTTAGGTGATCTAGACTAAGTCCTGATATGTACAGATCTATCTGTCTGCTTCCGGGTCCCCTGGTGGGTTCTCCAATAGAGAGCATCTACAGGGACATTTATTCTTCCTGTGGATGCCAAGAATTGGCAGGAGGCCAGTCTTCAACAGAGACCACTGAAGTGTACAACCATGTCGTGTGTTCTCACGCATGTCATCCACTGTCGACATCCCACTAGCAAACAAGTGAATTGACCAAGCCCAAAGTCAGGGTTTAGGTATGCCACAGCCCTTTCCTGAGGTGTGAATATGTGGTGTTAATTCAGGACAAGGGAGAACCGGGGCAATAATTCAATCTATTATGAGTGAGAACACAAGACCTTGTAACTTCATCTAAATGCACAATTCAATATAATTTCAGAGTTGAAGTAACAGGAAGCATATCATTATGGTTCACGAACTTGAGGGATGACTTCTTCTTTCATTTTATATACATTATTTGTTTGTTTACAGGGAATGAGTAATGAAGACCAGGAGCTAGGACAGGCAGAAGATAAAGTTTGAAGTTTGTAGAATTTGAGTTTTCTGAACAGCCAAGGATTAATTTAGCTCACAAAAAATATATAAATAAATATAATAAAAATTGCAGCATAGAAGAAAGAAAACTGTGAGAGCAGCCATTCCATTTGATTTCTCTACTTGGAAACTAAAGACAAATTTTTTACCAAAAAAAAAAAAAAGAAGAATTTTTGCTATTTATAGTTCATTGCCAAACTGCTTTCAAATTGTAGCTGTCTCAGATTATTTTGAGTGATTCATTCAACTAATATTCAACAAATGATTGTTTTGTATTGTTACAGGTTCTGTTCTGAGAATAGGCATTGGGTAGAGAGTGAGTCTAAAAGGCTTTGCCATCAAGGCACTTGACCACATCTGCAATTATGCAATGACCTAATTTAGGGTTTCTGCCATGGGTAAAAAATATTTTTTGGAGTGATTTCTCTTTTTAATTTTTCCAGTTTATTTGGCTTCATTATGTATCTTAGCTTTCTATTGCTATGATAAAATACTGGCCAAAAGCTACTCTGAGGTGAAAAGGGTTTATTTATGTTCTGATCACAGCCCATCACAAAGGGAAGTCAGAGTAGGAACCTGGAAGCAGAAGCCCTAGAGGAACACGGCTTATTAGGTTGCTGCCTTGGCTTGCTCAGTTTGCATTCTTTTTTTTTTTTTTTTTTTTTGGTTTTTTCGAGACAGGGTTTCTCTGTGTAGCCTTGGCTGTCCTGGAACTCACTTTGTAGACCAGGCTGGCCTCGAACTCAGAAATCCGCCTGCCTCTGCCTCCCGAGTGCTGGGATTAAAGGCGTGCGCCACCACGCCCGGCTCAGTTTGCATTCTTATACATTCCAGAGACACCAGCCCATGGATGGTCCCAGTCACTGTGAGCTTGGCCCTCCCATACTAATCATTAATTAAGGAAATGACATCACCACCCAGAGATTCGCCTTCAGGCCAATCTGATAGCAATAGTTCTGAGATTCTTCACAGATATGTCTAAGTTTGTGTCAAGTGAACAAAAACAACCGTGGCATTGTTGAATGTACTTGTTTTGTACTAGGAACAATTAAATCTGATTTATGCACAATGATTAAGTATCCACATATAAGTTCAAATATATTTAATATACTTGAAAGTTTATAACACTAGGCATTAATTCTAAAGAAATAGAGTAAAACAACAGTCACTAGAGGCCAGGAGTACAGGGATGGAATGGACACTGGTCAAAGTACACAAATTTCAGGCAGGAGGAGTTATTTCTAGAGATCCATTGTCTCTTACAGTGACTCTAGTTGCTAATGACCTATTTGGTGGAACTTTGTTAAGATAGTAGGTTTTAATAATCTCATCAAACATTCAAAAAGTGTGTGCAGTGGTTTGAAGGCGAATTTTCTCCAAATGTTTTGGCTAAGTCTTCCATCTGAGGAGGATGAGGTACAACATTTAGCAACAAAAATAAAACCCTGGAATCAGATTATACACTGTAAGTGTGTGTCAATGCTCTTGTCAAAAAAATAACAGCCAGGGCTATACAGAGAACCCCTGGCCTGAAAAACCAAAATTAAATAAATAAATAAATAAATAAATAAATAAATAAATAAATAAATAAATAAATAAGACGTAAAAAAATAAAGCTTAAGAAAGATAATTCAAATAGATGTGCTATTTCACTAAAGGGATGTAACTTATAGTTTGACTAGAGCATTTGTTTTCCATGTTGGAGTTTTGTTTATCTGCATATTTAATGCTTATGTTGCAAATGCTCTTGTCAGTGAAAGAATATTATTTTTAATTTTTGAATGTAATTCTTTATGCTGTCTGTAGACAATCAAATCAAGAAAAAAATAAGTCATTGTAATATTTCTTGCTTCAAAAATACTTTTTCAAATTCAGAAATCCACAGGTAGACCTATAATCTAAGCAAATTACACAATTAGTTTAGGCTTCATTTCACTGAAAAATCAGAACATTCCCTTAATTCAGAGAACTGGAAATCAACCTTCCTGCAAAATGCTTCTTGGGTAATCAGGCTTCAACAGACACCTTTCCAATGCATTTACAATATATTTCATATGAAATGAAAATAGTCAGTGGAAAGCAAACTTTAGCAATGGCTAAAGGTGAGCTGCCATTGTATCAGTGACTACACTCAAAGATTAGGAATGCCCAGCCAAGAATTTCCTTGAATGAACATTCAAATCATTCATGGATGGCACTCCAGAAGTGCTGAAGACAGAACTCTTGTAAGAACAAAGATAAGAGTCACCTGGCTTGTCTGACTGCTTACAGAGGCATGAAAATCTTGAAAGTCAGTATTTAAAAGCATGGGCTGTTAGTAGGTATAGCTCTCTCTTTCAAAAACAGGAATGTAGAATGACTCAGCCATGGAAACTTGTCAGTGAAGCAGCATGGGTTCTATGTCCTCATGTTTTTGTGAATGGACTATTCTGGAGGTCAACATGTGTTTACCTTGAGACCATGAGCTATAAGGGACCCACACAACACACTGGGATCTTAAGTCCTGTGGAACTAGAATATAGTTTCAAGAAATAGCTTGTTTAACTTTTTTAAATTATGAAAGAAATTTTCCCCAAATTTAGTTTAAGTTTAGAGTTTTCATTTCTGATTGCTAGTACCTGGATTTCTTTCTCTGTTTTCTTTGTTCTTTCTTTCTTTTTTTAAGAGCACTCTAGAAAACTCTACTTCTTTTGAAATGAAAACTAAGCTCTAATTATTGGTACAGTCACTAATTTCATTAACACAAACAATTGACAATGGAATTAAAAAGTTGATTATCAGCAAATGTGCCTCAAAGATGTGATTCTATAAATTTAGTGCATATTAGAAAGTGTTTATCTGTGAAATTTTGTACTGCAAAATATTTCCTGGGCACCATGATAGCAACTTGGAACTTGAAAGGAAACAAAAAAGACAGGAAACCTTTGGAACAGAGATTAGAAATAACCGAGGAACGTATGTTGATGAGGGTTTCAAAGGAAGCAAATGGAGCATAAAGGAAGAGAACAGTCAGAAGGGAGGTCATTTACGGTTGGAGACCTTACTGTCGAAAGGGCAAGCCCTTCACTGCCTCCCACCCAAATAAAAAAAAAGCCAACTGGCCTTGTACTAAGAGCCAGCCAGTCTTACCCCTTCTCCCTGTTTCCCTGCCTGTCATCCAAAATTGCAGAAAAATATCAGCTCAGTGTTATTCTAAATTTGTTTAATTAAACTTAGCCAGGGTTCCAACGCCCTACTTAAAATGCAAACAGATAGTTACCTATTCAGCACTAATTAGCATTATAAAGTCAAAGCCTATTCTGTTAGTGGTTTACTAAGATAATAAAGACAGTCTTAGCCAAATACAGTTTACCATTAAAAAAGTTAAAAAATCACACGAAAACAGGTTTTTTCTTTAGCCCTAAGAACTAAGGCAAAACTATTTAACATAGATAATTTTTCTGCCTCAGGCCAGCCCTTTCTTTTTTGTTAACTAATGGGAAGAGATGTGGCTTCCCTTCCCCCAGCCTGGAACCTGCTTGCTCAAGGGTGGAGCTTCCTGCTCATTCGTCCTGCCACGCCTACTGCTGGACCCTGCCTTTGCTGCTTGGAGGAGGCACACACGTGTTCGTCCTGCTACTGGACCCTGAGTTACTTGGCGGGAAATCGGGTTCCCTCCCCCTTCCTTTATAACTGAGTGTCTGAAAATAGTAAAATTGAACTTTGATCAAAATCTTGTCTTAGCTCCATTCTTTCTTCCGCCCCGTCTAGATTCCTCTCTTTTCAGCTCGAACTGCCATTCTCAGTTGAACTGTTCGTGTTGTGGACTGCGGGCAGGCCGAAACAATTTACTTTACATGTGGAATGTAAATGAGAAGGGATTTAAGGAATGAAGTCTAAGAAGCTCATGGAAATTGAGGCTAACAGGGAAAGCCCAGAAAGAATTGAAATTTCAGGTAGAAAAAAAGGGTCTATGTGGAACCTTTTGTGAAATAAACTCCATAGTGTCCACTTAACTCCAAGAAATCAGAAAGTTATCAAAGTTAAAAATGTAGAAGTTAGCCGGGCAGTGGTGAAGTGGCACATGCCTTTAATCCCAGCACTTGGAAGGCAGAGGCAGGTGGATTTCTGAGTTCAAGGCCAGCCTTGTCTACAGAGTGAGTTCCAGGACAGACAGGGCTATATAGAGAAACCCTGTCTCAAAAAACAAAAAAACAAAACAAAACAAAAAAAATAGAAGTTAACAGGGATCACATCATAGACTCTTATAAATTACATATTCTTATTCTTTCTGTAGTGGTCTTTGCCATTTGAAAGTTGTGAACTTTATTTGAAAAGAAAAGCCATACATATTAAAAAAAAAAAAAAAACTATGTGAATTACTGTATAACATTTCCCAGGTCTCTCAGAGTAATTGACACACCTAATTTGTCATTAGTTCTAGAGATTCATCCTATTTCATTTGAAAAAAACATTTTTATTTATCTTGATCCTCCCATAATACATGGGAGGCAATCTCTTCATCAAACATCTAGCAAGCTATTTTTAATTTCTCATTCACAGGAGGATGAGCCCATATATAGTAAAGGAAAGCTATCACTCATGTTTCCCTTCATCAGGCAAATGATAGTCCCTCAGGTTACTCTGTTGAGTCTGACCATGCTGTTCTGGACGGTCCTCATTGGCCATTACTGTTTTCCTTTTTTGGTAGATTGTTTGAAGGGTATAGCCTAATTTTTATTTTATTGTTATAACATTTAACTAGATGGAGTTGGAGTCCCCTGCCTCCAAATTTTTGTGTTTCTAAAAGATGGTCTTACTATGTAGAAAATGGCACATTGTGGCTGACCCTGCCCAAGAGTAAAGCCACCCAATACTCTCAGTGCTGAACTTCGGCCTCTTTTCTAATTTCTCTGCTTGCCTTAGGGGCCATCCTGAGTTCAGAATCCTTCCTCTGCCCATATGTACATCCTGACTTATTCTCTTAATGTCTATCAATACCTCTAGAACACCAACTTTTAAGTCCTACTACATTCAATAAACATCAATAATGCAAAATAACAGTATGATGCAGAAAATCTGCAGTTGAACCATTTCAAGTCAATATTCTAGAAAAATGAAATGTTTTAACATTCTGTTAAGATTATTGATAATGAAATTGATGCCAAAATAGGAATTAATTGATTTCCCATTCAACCATTAACTCTGGCCTGGTTTAAGTCTTTTCTTCTAGTCATACTAGGTATGAGAATAACATAAATTATGTCACTCAAGACTTGTTGATATCCTACACCCATGTCTTAGGTTTCTAATGCTATGATGAAACACCATGAGCAAAAGCAACTTGGGAGAGAGACGTTTATTTTGCTTCTTGGTACAATCCATCACTGAAGAAAGTCAGGACACGAAATTTTGCAGGGTAGGAATCTAGAGGCAGGAGCTAATGCAGAGGCCATGGAGGGGAACTGCTTACCAGCATGGCTTGTTCAGCCTGCTTTCATATAAAACTTAGGACCACCCTCCCACCAACAGAACAGCCCACAGTGTGGTAGCTGTACTCTCTCATACTTGCCATCAGTCAAAAATGCTCCACAGACTTGCCCACAGGGCACTCTGCTCATGACATTATCTCAACAGAGTTCCCTCTTCCCAGATGATTCTAGCTTATATGAAGTTGACTTAAAACTTGAAGACACACCCTGGTAGCTATAAATGTAAACTTATTTGGGAATGAGGTCTTTAAGGTACAATAAAATTAAAATGAAATACTGTGTGACTCTTCTCAGGGAGACAGGCATGAACAGTATCTGTTCACTCAACAAAGGACATTAACATTACCAATAAATAAATAAATAAATAAATAAATAAACCGAAGAAAGTATTTCACTTAGATATGGCTTGGTGGCTCAGAGTTTATTGGAGTCACCCATAGGAGCATAGCAGATGCTACGAAAGCTGCATCACCCAAAATCCAACCCAACATGGGTGATAAGGCCCAAAATAGTGCATTTCTGGAACTCTCAGACTTGCAAGAAGTTCCTCAGGAAAACCTCTTCTCTCCAACAATGGATAATCTTTATATTAACTTGGGGAGAAGCCTCAGGAATATTAAAATCTTCATGAACATACTGATTATTAGGGGCCTCCCTATCCACTCTAAGATATTCAGAAGAGGTATCTATGTACTGAGAAGTCATCACTAAGTGAGTGATGATAATTTTTTAAAATTTTCTTCATTTACATTTCCAATGCTATCCCAAAAGCCCCCCATACCCCCCCACTCCCCTACCCCCCCACTCCCACTTCTTGACCCTGGTGTTCCTCTATACTGAGGCATATAAAGTTTGCAAGAAAATAAAACTGGCAAATTCCAGGGGCAAGTGGAGAGGGATGGACAAGAAACTACGTCAGCTGATGCTGATGTTGGATGTCTGGCCTTCTAAACTCTGTGAGAATATGTTTATGTCTTGAATCCACCCTGCTTATAGCACTGTGTTCTAAAAGCCCTGGGAAAGTATAAAGAAAGGCTCTTACATATTATAACTGTTACTGCAAAAGAGGCCATGAATTTGAAAGAAAGCCAGAAAGGGTATGTGGGAGGATGGAAAGGGAAGAAAAAGGAAGGAAGAAATGATACAATGATATCATAATCTCAAGAAAAAGGATAATCACACAAGATTGTCTCTTTTTTGTAAATGCAGAATGTTGGGTTTTTTTTTAAACAATGAACAAATATATAAAAAGTAGGTATGTTATAGTCTTAGATCAAAACCAGTGAAAGGCCCCCATGATGCTTGGAATTATTTGACCTTAGACCATGGGAGTTGCATTCAGGCAGTTAACCACAGAAGTAGACCCTTGTAACTACTAGCAGTCATGTAGAAAGCCAACCTTGGAAAATGAGCCAGGAAACTTGCATCTTGACTTCTTTGTAAAATATTACATTGATATGTCTTTTTATCCCAGGACAGCATGGGCCTGAATTATCTTTTATTTCTATAAAACACAGACTAATAAAATTGCTATAACAAAATACATAAACTTCATTGATCTTGAGACTATTTATCAGAAGTTAAATATTTAAGTTCCTTTAAAATACAGGAATAAATTTCTATCCTGGAATACATCTACCTCTAATATAATTTTTAAACAAAGAAGAGCTGCTCAAATCATTTTGATAACTATATATATTTAACCTTGAACCAATGAAGGTATTTCAATATTTTCTTAGAAATACATAGTCCTAGAAAATGGGGAAATATTCTAAAATAAAGGGCATAATATTAAGTCAAATAAAAACAAAGCAAAATTAAAAAAAAAAGGTCTCACCCACAACCAAACACCACTGAAAATACCAACATTTCAGAAAATGTCAAAGGAAAAGATTTTTAACCTTTTAAAAAACAAAACAAAAAACATTCATTTCCCACTGGCTTGAAGAATCTTTTCATTTTAAACAAATGTTTTCTTCTTTTCTCTTCACTGTAGGAAAGAATATGAATCAATGTGGCATTGTCCCATAAAAAAACAGACTTGTAATAGATCACCTCTACTAATGTGAAACATCTTTTTTTCCCATCCCTGCCTTCTTTCAAGGGCCTTCTGAAGTACCAGAAAGACTCAAGTGAGCAGTAAGGTTTGGTGTATCTTTCCGTTTGCTCAGAGCAATAGAGCAGACTGGAAGGGTTGCCCTCTATAGCCACTCAGGGGCAATCCCATCATATAATCTGAGTTCCCTCTGCCCTTCAGAAAGAAGGCTTAGAGAGAAGGGTGAGGTCATTGTGGCTTCAATTTAGTATCTGTGATTGTTTATACATGCTCAGCCTAGGGAGTGGCACTATTAGAAGGTGTGGCCCTATTGGAATAGGTATGTCATTGTGGGTGTGGGTTTTAAGGCCCTCATTTCAGTTTCCTAGAAGTCAGTATTCTGCTAGCAGCCTTCAGATGAAGATGTAGAACACTCAGCTCCTCCTGCACCATGCCTGCCTAAATGCTGCCATGTTTCTGCCTTGATGATAATGGACTGAACCTCTGAACCTGTAAGCCAGCCCCAATTAAATGTTGTCCTTATAAGACTTGCCTTGGTCATGGTGTCTGTTCACAGCAGTAAAACCCTAAGACAGTATCTAAGCCTCAAAATATAAGCTCCTTATTTATTGAACAGGAAAATAATGTACCTTTTTCATGTATTTGTTAAAGGGGTCAAGGAACAGGGGGAAAAACTCAGCAAATCATGCACAATATATCTTTAAATATATATGCATACATACAAATGTGTATGTGTATAGATACTCATAAAGATTTAGGATATGGAAAGTGGGGTTAAGTTTAAGACCAGTTTATAAAACTGGGTTTTGGATCTCTCAACCAGTTGGTCCCTACCCCACTTCCTGGTGTATTCATCTGTTCTAGTCTTATCATATACAGCTAAGGCTACAGTAGTGAAGTGACACTCCATTTTTAGACTAAGAGTTATCTAACTAGTGAAACCAATAGAGGTTAAGCCTACAATTCCAACAAGAAATGGAAAGAAGTCATTCATGCTGCATGAGCGGCCTGAGGAATCACTAACACGAGTGAGGGCGACTGAGCCAGAGACACAGCAACATGGCAGGAGGCTTTGTGTCTGTTCACAAGTAGACGGGTTTCTGAGGTGTTAGTGGCCAAGACACTGACACTTGCTGGATAAACAATCAAGTGTCTCAGAGAACTTCTGGTCCTCCAACAACACCAAGGGAGCCTCACCAAATGTTTAAACGAAAACCAAAACCGGAAGAAACTTGACTCTGTGTCCCTTCTTTAAGTGTGCCGGTAACCTTGCATCAAAGATTTTTTGAGTCAATATCAGTTTTTCCTAATAGATCTAATAGTTCTCAGAATGTGTGACTCATTACATTTATTCCAAGAATTCAACTATATAAAAGTTCTCTATATCAAGTAACAATACATATATTTCAATTTTCAGAATAAAACTTCTTTCCCCTGTTCAATCAGCTTTATTTATTTACCCAGAAGGAAAACAACTCCTCATATTTTGGCAAGAGGGATGATTAGATCCAAGCTTTTTCAGAGTGAAACCCATAAAAGTTACAATGAAGTCATGAATATTTGGGATGCTGCCCCCTTGGGAAAGATCCAACGGATCCTTTGTATAGTGTTTGTTGTATAACCTGATAAACATTCTGGAAGTTCAATTTATACAGAATTTCAAATAAAAACTTTTCAGGATAAAAATCTTATGCTTTTCTTCTCTTCATTCACCACACCTCATTAAATAAGATTGCATTTGTTTGTCAAATATAAATTTTATAATTCAACTCTAAAATTATTTTTAAATCCACTAAACGATGAGACTCTGAGACGTGGATGCTTAAAACTGTACTTGCTGCCATAGGAAATCGCTTGTGTTGGCTTTACGAGCTGTGCGGTTCCAGTCATTAATCAGAAGAGCTTCCTAACCTACAAAGAAGGAAAAAGCAGCTATGTGTTAATGGCGTAGAAGTGTACTGAAATCCTGCGTTCAGGCTAATTAGAAGCACATACAACCTCATGTATATGCTTCCCAATGACACCAGGGCGTACTGGTATTCTGTCAGGCTGGCCATAGAAGTACATTTCACTATCAAGTGAGAACTAAGAAGGTGAAGGAAATCTGCATTCAAGCTGGCCACACAGACGGTCCCTACTCACGCTTTGGTGTGCGCCCTTTATGAAGATTAAGGTCCCCATAATGAACTACAAACAAACCAGCCATTTGCTCATTTAATGATTACCAGAGTCAAGAGTTTAGTGAGATAGGTAATAAAGCACCGAGTTAATTGTATATGGTGGCTTCAGAAAACGAGTGTATCTGCAGAGATACTATAATTACCTGAGCCACTTTTATGAAACAGCTAGTAAAATATGACCGTGAAGTGTTTGTCATCTCAAAATTCAGTTCAATTTATTTCTGATGCCTCACTTTGATGCAAGAGCCTGAACTTTTGGAGAAAACCCCAAATTTTATGAAGACTTATATTCATGGACAGAATGATTTCTGAATTTGTTTAATTTTCAATTAAACAAATGGAAAAGGGGTTTCATGCTTTTGTTGGCCACTCTGCACTCCTTTATTAAACAGTAAAGAGTGGATTTAAAACTAAGCTGCTTTGCATATGTAGCAGAGGGTGGCCTAGTCGGTCATCAGTGGGAGGAGAGGCCCTTGGTCCTGTGAAGGCTCCATGCCCCAGTGTAGGGGAATGCCAGGGCCAGGAAGCAGGAGTGCGTGGGTTGGTGAGCAGAGGGAGGGGGAGGGAAAAAGGGATTTTCAGAGAGGAAACCAGGAAAGGGGATAACATTTGAAAAGTAAGTAAAGAAAATATCTAATAAACACACACACACACACACACACACACTGCAAAGTTAACGTTAAAAATAGACAGAAAGCCTTGGGAGGCACTATTAATACTCATATGATGAGTCTGTGTATTGGCATCTATACAAACATAGCCAGCATGTTCAATTCTGAGGAAATCTGACCCACTATTAAAAAGCCAGTACAATTAGAACATTGTATAAAGATAAATCAAGGAGCCATGATTCTTCTCAAAGAAGAACACAATGTAAAAGAAATAATAAAATCTAGTGATTTACATCCCCATAAAAAACAAAAAAACAAAAAATCTAAGCTGCTTCCATGCAAGTTATTAAAAAAAAAGTTTGAGGAATCAGAGATTTACTCTGAAACCTCCTAAATGTTGCTCCAAAATAGGAATAAGGCATCATCATGACTGACACTCGAGCATCATGATTGACACTGGAGCATCATGATTGACACTGGAGCATCATGATTGACACTGGATGCTCTCAAGGCAGCAAGCACGATGCCAAGTTTTTCACCCAGCGTTTTAACATCTCCATTTTGAAGTTGTAAAAATAACAGCATGGGGAAAAAAATCATTAACTTCTCTGGCATCCAGTTCAATAACAAATTCGAAGTGGCTTTCTTGAAACTGGAGTCCTGAGTGCCTAGATAAAGTGGTAGACATTGGTTGAATCAGAGCCTCTTACACTGACAGCTCAGGTAGTCCTGATGCCCAAGGTGGACATGGAAACAATACGGGTCACAAGCAATATTTCCAACTATTCATCATTCGCTGAAAAACAACCTTTTAATAAATAGTAATAAAACCTCAAAGCTGCCATATAAGAGATAGGAATGTTTGCTTTTATTGTTTTTCATATAAATTACTCCACAGTGGTTAGATTTCAGATTCCTTCTATTTCTAATTTTACTGTACCTTCTTCAAGTTTTTACTTCATTTCTCAGGATACTACAGTTAGCCCTCCTTTCATCAAAACTGTTAGAAGGTTACCTACTCTCCACACACCCACTCACTACTACAGCAGGCTTGTTTGCTTATCCACCCTCTTCCCTTCTCTTCCTTGCTCTTGTTTCTCATCACGACAGAGTTATCTTGTTGTTGTTGTTTTTCAATACAGGGTTTATTTGTGTAGCAGTTGTAGCTGTCTTGGAACTCACTCTGTAGACCAGGCTGGTCTTGAACTCACAGTGATCCACCTACCTCTGCCTCCTGAGGGCTAGAATTAAAGCCCTGCATCACCCACTCTGAAATATTATTTTGTTTTGTTTTGTTTTTCCTCATAGCTCTAGAGGCAAGAAATCCAAGATCAAGGGATCAATTTTGTTGGGGTCCAGCACGATGTTTTCTTCTTTCCTTGCAGACAGCTGCCTTTTTGTTGTGTGCTCACCCAGGAGGGAGGGTGAGGCAAGGGAAAAGAGAGGCAGGATTTACAACAATAGAATAAAAAAGGAGTAGAGGAGGAGGACATGGTGGGAGGGGGAGTGAGGAGGAGGGAGAAGAGAGAGAAGGGGAGAGGAGGGGAGGGGAAGGAAGGGGAGGCAAGGGAAGGAGAGTGGAGGAAAGACCATTCTGAGATCTCTTTCTTAAGGTCACTAATTATCATAAACAACCTACACTCAAAAACTCATGTAAATCTAAGTATTCCCCCAAAATCCCATCTCCAAAATCATAAGATAACAGTTAGGATTTCAGCACACATGAATTTGGTAGCAAAAACCTCAGGCGACAGCATATGAATTTCCTTTGTATGAAGTATTTCTGTGCCTTGTTCCAGTTGTACTTAGATGGAAACTTAGTTGCGAAACCTAAATTATCATGAAAAACCCTCCCCTGTTGTCGTTAGTCCTTAGATATTTTCTAAAAGACCTAGAGCATATTGGGCATTGTATGTTGCACACAGTATATCTATATACATCTTCTATTGTATTATAATTGAATTCAATTAACCAAGATATTGGCAAATTCACCAGAACAGATATTGACATAACTGAGTTTTAGAGTTGGTCAGTTGGCTCAGATGGTTGGAGCATGGTGCTAATAACTGAGTTATAGAAGCAATCTTTTATCAAATCACTAGGAAATTATTTCCAAGTTATTAGTTGTCTCCTAATAACTCGTGAGGCAAGGAGTAGTTTTAAGAACTGGATGTTAAGCACATGTTAACAGGTCCAGAAAACAAATCTATATAAAGAAGACTATATAAAACCGATGGGCGAGAGCAAGCGCCATGAAGAAGCGCGTGTGTTAGCATGGGCCTCTGGACTGCTGCTGCTTGTTCTTGGAGTCTTGAGCAGAAGCTATTTCATGTATTTGCCAACTTGACCAATGTCTAGAAGTTCTCTCTTCTCAACTGATTGTATATTTCTGGAAGACACCCAGCACGATGGATAATCACTTTCAGATTAACTGGATTTGGGAGCATCATGGAGATACATCTGTAGGTGACATTATGCATGTGTTTCCATATTGGATTAATTAAGAGAAGACTCATCTTATACATGGATGGCATCATCCCGTGGGCTGCTATTCCAAACTAAATCACAAGGAGAAAGTACCCTGGGCACTAACACTCATCTTTCTGCACTCCAACGATGTGACTGAGCACCTCACACTCCTGTTGACATGCCTTCCCGACCTTGATGGACTTTATTCTCAAACCATGAGAAGAAATAAACACTTCCTCCCTTAACTTGCTCTGTCAGGTTGTGTTGTAGCAATAAGAATACAGCTAAGATGACTAAGCACTTTAGCTTGAGGCCTTTGGTCACAAATACATTTCAATGAAACTCATTTATATATATATATATATATATATATATATATATATATAGTTTTTAATTAGTGGCTATAAATCAAGGATTGCCCTATAGTAAAACCCCTCAATGTTTAACTGCAGAGGTAATGGTTAACCCTCTTTATTGGGTGAGTACTAGTTAATGGCTAGTACTCTTTATTCTGTACAGATTAAAGGACTTTCTGTCTTTAGCAACTTTTGCAGAAAACCAAGCCTCCATGTTTATGCCAAGATTATTTAAGAGACTCAAGGAGAAAGTCTGGTTGTACCTAGTGATGATAAAACTGAAGATGCTTCAGAAATTCTTTGCAGTATTTGGCTCTGTCTACTTGCAACTAGAAAGAGCCATAGGAATCAGTCTCTTTGTTGTGGCCATTTTTCATCACTAACAAACTTCCTGCGAGAAATCATCTTAAAGAGAAAAACCCATTTTGTCTCACGGTGTTGAAACATGGTCAAAAGAACGATGGAGGGTGAACAATGCCTAGGGGATCTATAAGAAAGGCTCCAGAAAAAAAAAAAAAAGGCAGAGGACCTTTTACCTCAAGTGTATTTTGTTCCCTGAATTGTTCTTAGATGGAATTTCATGCCTCTTGTGACAAACATTTACATTCATTTTATAACATGTTTATTCTTGTCGGATGTTGGAACATAGCTATAGAACCCAATCTGGTGAGAGGATGTGCTAAGTGTTGTCCTTAGTGTACCCTGAATCTGGATATGGCCTTCTGCCTTGTGTTCATGCTTCCCAGATATAATCTCTAGTACATGCCAGGCAATTGTGCTTAACTTGTTCTGTCCTGAGACAGCTCTGGGACAGGGTTGCTCTGTTAATATTTAGTATGTGCTTACTGGCCTTTACGTACATGTCTTTCTGAACTAAAAACAAAAACCAAAATTTCCTTGCATCATTGCTGAAAGGGAAGTAAAGTCTTTAGTATTAGACTGTAGTGTCCCGTTCCCCACCCCCACCCCCCCAGCCTGTCACCATTCTTTAAGGTCCTCAAATCCCAGGTCTTGCAGACAAAGCTGCCTAGGTCAACAAAAGTTGACGTCCTATCTTCAGAGTTTTCAGCCCTCAGATTGCTGGCTACATTGATTCTGGATTGTGACGAGACGTACATCATAGTGAAAGGGCACATAAGGCAAAACTGTTCACCTCACAGCAGGAAAAAAAAAAAAAAGAGGAAGCAGAAGAGATGGGAGGAGAGAGAAAAGAGGAGAGGCAAGGAGAGGAAAGAGCATCCCCGGTGACTACTTACCCTGCCCAGCCCTATCTCCAAGTAGCCACTTCAGCTATGAACTCAGCAATGGAGTCTGATGAAGTTTGCACCTTTGTGATCTCTCAGTAGCGCCACCCACTGGAGACAAAGCTTCAACACAACAGCTTGTGGTGCCATTTTGTATCAATCTGTAATTCAGCTCCTTTTCCTTAAAATCAATGAAAATCCCTCAGAACAAAGAAGTTCAAAGGACTCCAAGATTTTAGAATCACACTGTTCTTTCTTTTGCTCCCTTAAATTAGAGTATCAATGAAATGGATGCCATATGGTCGTGGGGATAGCAAACAAAACACCGATTTCCCATAACCAGTGGACCTTATTTTTCTGATAGGCAAACCTCTAACCAATGTAGAGCATAAACAAATGTCAACCAAGACATTTAGAGCCAGTTAGAGTCATTACCCAAAAACTCATTTTGGTGTTAGGGAAATAAATGCATTTAGAGATTTGTTTAAGCTTTGGGATTCTGAGCACAGCAGGACAGGGGACCTGATGGACCCGAAGTTGTGAAAAGTGACTCTCAGGAAGAATGATCAATGGCACCTTTCTCCATCGGGTCTCTCAAAATTGAAGCAGCAGGATTCTTTCTCCAAACAAACATTTCAATTCTGTAAATTTTACCAACTCAACGCACCCTGCTTTCCAGGGAGTATATGCGCTCACCTCCGTTCCCTCCTTCCCATAAGGATCCACATGCTTCCACGTCTCTTCACAGGACTGTACAAATAAAATCCTAAATGATTCTATTTATCTGACGAGTTCTCTAAATAATAAATACAGTAACGTCTAAATACAACTATTCAGGACACTCTGGTCCACAAATTTTCCAGAACTTTCCACCAGCCAAGTTCCTGTACAGATGTGCTGTGTTTCCAAAGGTTACACCCAACATATTTTATCCTTGCTGTCTCATTTATTTTCTATACCATTTGAATCATGCATCTTAGCCTACTGCTGCCTCCAAATCAACACACACACACACACACACACACACACACAGAGAGAGAGAGAGAGAGAGAGAGAGAGAGAGAGAGAGAGAGAGAGAGAGAGAGAGAGAGAGACTCCTTATCATTTTGTCTAAGCTCCGCCCACAGTTACCTGGCAATGGTCAGATATGCCGGACTCACTATAAAAGCGGCTGCTTGCCGCTTTCTCTCTCTCTCTTGCTCTCTTGCCTTCTTACTCTGTCCTCTTGCTTCTTCTCCCCCTCTTCCCATTCCCTTCCCCCCTCCCTCCACGTGCTCATGACTGGCCTCTACTCCTCTACTCTGTCTCTCTGCCTTTCTCTGTCTCTACTATCCTCTTGACCCTGCTCCCCATGCCCTGAATAAACTCTATTCTATACTATACCAATCATATGGGTCCTCAGCATGCCTCAGCATGGGCCCGCAGAGGCACCTCCTTCCTCCACATCTTTCCTCATTTTCACCAAACATATTCCTTCTCTCCTTATAATTTATAAAACACAGACATGCTTTGTTCATCTTTCCTTGATCTGAAATGACCTCATATATACCTATCTGAAAGTTTTCATGTTTTCTTAAAATGATACCACTTTTTGTGTGTGTGTGGCCATCGCATGCCTCTTTATATAACATAAATGGGAATCTCTGTCTTAGAAAGTTCCTTGTGTCTGCCTTCTTAGAGTTTTAATTGTACTTTGTCTCAATTAATTTCCAGTGTCTGATTCTGTTCACTGTGACTCTCTGAAAAGCAGTGCCTGTATTTGAATTATCTTTGAATTTACAATAATATATGTGAAGTATATTTGCTAAGAGACTATGTAGCAAACTTCTCTCTCTCTCTCTTTTTTTTTTTAGAAAAGTAAACTTTATTCAAACTAATTACACTTTTTAAGAGAGATTTTTTTCCTCACCAATTTTACTTGATTTCTGAAAATTGCATAAGTAATTGTATTTCACAGTTATGTGTTTCTCCATACATACTTTTAAAACTCAACAAACCTAAATAAACTAGTTTTAAATTCACTAGTTTCTATTCACAAAACACTACCAAAATTGAAGTGAGAGTAAAATGTTCCTCTTTTTGTATGATTCCACATTAACTTTAGTATGAATTGAATGTCATTGTAGATTATGGGGATATTATTAGATTTATTAAGAATATATATATATGCAATTATTTTCAAATGCTGATAAGATAGAAACAAGAGAATAGATTTGAAGCAAATTGTTCACATTTGAGTAAAAATTTCTGTAAAAGAAAAAAATTAACAAAGATATCAGATTTTCTATCATCAAAATATTGTCAGGTTCAGCAGTGATAGATGAGAAAAGACATAATTAGTGTTAATGATCACAGTGCTGCAATTTTAAGAAATCAGTGAAGATGCTTATTGTAGACTATCACCATGGTTACTCGAAGTCCTCAAGGGTACGCAGATGCACTTGCAGTAGGAACTCTGAAGAGGACTGATGGAAAACTTCTCTGAACCAAGCAAGAAATTGTAATCCTCCTCAACAATTCTTCCTGAAAATTGTGAAGATTTCAGTGTCCTGGTAATCTTGTCATTCTACTCCTATCCCTGGAAGTCAAAATTGAATGAAAAAAAAAAAAAAAAACTTTCTTTTAGCGTTCTTAGACTTCTACGGAAGTGCCCTGTTTCTGTTCTCTGACTCGGTTAAACCTTCCTTAGTAGTATTGGTTTACAATGCCTTTTATCTCTAACTCAGGCTTAACAGATTAGTGTATAAACGGTTCTGAGAAAACTGAATATCCACATAAAGAAGATTGAAGCTTCAACCTCGTCTATTACTGTGTACAAAAATCAACTCAAAATGGATCAAAAGCCTTGGGGTAAGAGGTGAAGCCACAAGAGAAAATCAGTTTCTTTCTGCATTGGTACATTTGACAATTTCCTGGATGGTACTCCAAAACCACAAGAAACAAAAGCAGAAATTGAAATGTGAGATTAAATCAAATTTTAAACTGACATGAATCGAAGAGGTAACTTCTGGAATATGTAAATAGCTCACCAACAAGCAATACAATTAAAATGAGAAAATAATATACATCGATAATTCTCAAGAGAAGAAATGAAAATCAAACAAGTATGTGAAACTCATTCCATATTATTACCAGAAAGGCAAAAATTAACAAATTCTGTCATAGATGTAGTCAAAAATACTTACAGTGTGGAGATGCTTCAAACAACTAACATTGTATACTACCATGTGATAAAAGAACTATAAAATCTCAAATCCTTTAAAAACATTCATTTGTTTTCCTTTCACATCAAAAAGGTAAAGGCTGAAGTGTTTTAAAATATGAATTAAGATGTACTCCATGATTACAGTCTCTTTACTTCAAAATTGGAAAATAAGTTTTAGCAAAAGAAATCCCTATTTTCATTTATCTGTGAATTTGTTTATTCCAAAGTCACTGCATACACACACTCTTAGTGTGTATTTTATCAGGCACATAAGATAGGAAAATCAATTTAGAAATGAATAAAATGCAGTGTCTTGCCCTTGAAATGGCTGAGGAAATGCACAGTTGCAGCAATTATATCAGAAAGTGAGAAAGAACTCAGATGATTTGAGAGTCCCATGAGAGTGACACCTGGGCCGGGGAAGGTGTGGGCAGGAGGGGCAGGTCAAGAAAAGCTTCATGTATTATGATTTCAAGATCAGATGGATTGGATTAGGTGACAAGAGCCACTTCATTAAAAAGAAATGCCCCAGGGAGAAAAAAGATGTTCCAGGCCATTCTTGGAACTGAGCTGGCACGACCATGTGTGGACAATAGAAAGAAGAGCTCACTGAGTGAGGATGGCCAGAGGGAGGTCGAAGAGAAAATGAATCACAACAGTCTCTGAGGCTGGTTGACTTAGCATTTTGTGTTGTTATGACAGGATTATCGAGCCTGGGCAATTTGTGACAAGCTGAAATCTTTTGGGCACAGTTCTAGAGGTTGGAGAGGCCAGTAACAAGATGACAGCTTTTGCAAGGGATTATTACATGGCGCAGGAACAAAAGGATAGCAAAGAGTGGGAAGAGAATGTGACTATTACAGGGGAAGTCAGGCAGAGGTCAAGCAACCGCGTAGGAGTTCATCCCTGGTCCCACAAATTCCTGTCCTTCTGCTATACAAAATGCATTTGTTTTATTCCAACAGCACCCAAAAAACTTCAGTTTATTTCAGTATCAACACTAATATTCAATGCCTGATTTTCTCCTTGTGAGACTATGAAATCAAAACAGTTCATCTACTTCCAAAGTAAAATTGTTTAAAAAGCATAAAGTAGACACTGTTGTTTCAAATGGACAAGTGGTCAGGAGAGGGGAGTGTCTGGTCCTGTGTGAGGGAAGAGCATCAGGTCTTAAGTAAGAGACTATAAGAACTCTCTGTCCTCTGCATGAAAACACGGGATGGAGCGCATTTATCCTAACACGGGTTTTACCTTTATAAACCTCTATTTTCCTATGGGCCGCATCTGTCTCCTCTCTATCCTCAGGGAATCCTTTGCCCACTCTTCTCAAACTCCTCATCCAGGACAAATACCCCTACCCCTTCTCTCTTGACCTCTGTCTCCTGTCTTTGTCTCTCATTTCCTTCCTTATGTCCCTGTGTCCTGAGAACTTTGTCTTGGCATGTCCTGGAGCCCATACAGATCCTCTCACTGCCCAAGTCCTGGGGCTCCTCTCAGTCACCTTTCAGATACAGTTGAAGACCATGATGGCTCCACAGCTACTATGACTGTGTGCATGCAGACTGCCTAGGCTTACCACTTCCTCTAGAGAAGTGCTTCAAAGAGCATCTGGGCCCTCGCCTGTCATAGTCAAGAACTGATTTCCTGAAGTCTGGATACAGTCATGGATGGGACCCCAGCCCAACCCCTGAAGCCAATCTGTTATTCCAGAGCTCTAGACCCAGGATGGGAAAAACAGCCACAAAGACCTCCTAAATGCCTTCTGAGTCATTAAGGTTGTGTCTTGATGATCCTTGCTGGCTTCATTGTATGTATACCACATCCTTATAAATCCTTCAGTATTTTCTTATTTTTTACATGTGAGGCTTCAATCTTCAATCTTTTCCAAACATTTATGTCCTGCTTCACTAAAGCTATAGATTTCATCTTTAAGTCCCTTCTTTGTTTCCTTGTACTTTCGTTGAGCACTCACAACACTGAGGGGCATATGGTGGTGGTGTCCTTTCCTTTTTACAAATTAAGTCTCTTCTTTCTTCTCCCATTTTACCTCATGCAATTCAAAGCAAATGCATAGCACCCAGAATGCTTTGCTGCTGGATATTTCTCCTACAATATATCTTGGTTTATACGCCCAAGTTTTTCACAACACTGTAGAATTTGAGCCAAATTCAGACACATTTTCTGCCAAATTTTACAAAATACAGTCATTACTCCAATTCTTATACTCGTTCCTCATTTCTGCCCAATCGCTCTTCAAAATGACCTTTGCTATTACATTTCTGCCAAATTAACAAGGGTAAGTTAAGTATCATAAGAAGCTTTTGCTGTATCTCTCCCCTGGTGCAGGATATTTGATCATACTGTGAGCTCAGAGAATGTGTTATGTGTGTGTGTGTGTGTGTGTGTGTGTGTGTGTGTGGCGGGGGGGCAGGGAGATCCTGTTTCTGGTTGTGGTGTAGCTCAGCCATTAGCACACACCTTTAAGCCCTCTAGCTGGAATACAGACACACCCTTATTACACATCTTTAATCCCGAATAATAAAAGTAAATTTAGGTTGTAGTAGGAAGTACCCGTGTTTGAAAGTAATGATTGAGTGGCAGATAAAGTGACACAACAGAGAAAGATTTGATAGAATAGAATATTCCCAACTCTCATGAGAAGAGGAGAAAAAAAGGTGACCTAAGAGGGAGCAAGGCAGAGGAAGAGAGGGAGGAGGCAGTTTTACTGGGACAGTCATAGAGAGACGGGTTGCAAAGAGAAAACAAGCCAGACACAGGAGAAGACAGAACAAGTCAGAGAATGAGAAAGGACCAGAAGATTAGAAAATATTGCCAAAGTTACCATGAGATCAAGCAGAGCAATTTGAGTCAGAGGCCAAGAGAGAGAGAAGTCGGATTGAGTTGGTCAGCTTGGAGAGGCGTTTGAGACAGAACAGCGGTGTTGAATGAGCCAGCTAGGGCTCAGAAAGAACTAGAAAGGGTGAGTTTATTTAGCAGTAAACCACAGAGGATGAAAACATTCTAAGCCTAGATTAGATTATACAGAGGCTGGAAGCTTCCAGGACTAAGCTTAGGTTAGCAGACTGATGCAATATATCTTGGAGATAATTACATCAGATGAATATAAGTTACTATAACACTCCTCTTCTTTTCAACCATCATTGAAAACCTTTACATTGATTCATTCATGAGATGTAAGGCTTCATTCACATACTCTCCCAGACTGTACTCCTGTTGCATCCTGCTATTTAAGGTCACAATCTACCATGTCCAGATAGCTTCTCTAAGCTTAGTGCAAAAGGAAGGACTCCCTTTTCCAGCAGGACTCCCTCTTCTCTGCATGACATCATCTGGGGAGCCCAACCCCCCACACCCTCTGCTTGAGGAAGGTTACATAGTCCTAGGCAAAACTACAGGTTCAATTTCCTCTTTACTGATAAGGACCTGCCCTGTAAGTACCTGGGGTTCCTCCATACAAATGAGGCATTCCCAGTACTTTAAACTCCAGTCAGTTTTTTACATTCACCCTGACAACTCCTTCCCACACTCCAAGGATCATATATGACCTTTGTTCACCTCCAATAAAGTGTATGTGCACCAGCTGTTTCAGTGGAGATCATCTAAGAGTGATGAAATGTACCGTCTAAAAGAGCTGCAATACTAAAATCCTCAGAGAATGCCTTCTCCCCCTGTTACTCACTCCCAGCTGAACCAGGATCCTGCAAGCCCCACTCATTCTGGGCTCCCCTTTATCCTCCCTGTCTGGACACCCCTTTATCCTCCCTGTCTGGTGTGCAGTGCTGTTGGAACACCATGAGGGAGGAAAAAGAGGACTTGGAACCACAACTGGCCCCCAACATACATACCACACACTCGTAGATTCTAAAGGCACCCACTTACACATGCGTATGTTTTGCTATCCTCTGTGACTCTGGAACCAATTTTCTGTCTTAGTCCATATTACTGTCAAAGCACAATTTAGAATGAGCATGTTGCATATAAACTATGTAATTTGACATTGCTCCACAGTTCTGGAGGCTAAATGACCTAATACAAAGGTACCCACATCTCATGGGAGCTTTCTTATGTTGTTCAAATCACAGATTTATGAAGTCTTACTTTATCCTAAAAGAGAAACACAGAGTGTTTTTTAAATTACTTCTCTAAGAATTACATACAATATGCTTCACCATATTTACCCTCATCTTACAAACCTTTCCAGATCTCCAGTTCCTTCCCTATACACCTTTGTTTCCTTCTTTCTTAACCTCTACTGGTATTTTGCTGTCCATATTTTCTTGGAACCTTCTACTGGTGTGTAGGAGATCTGCTAGTAGAACTAAGAAAGAAAACACATGCAGGCATAATATTTCTAATATTGAAAAAGTAACTTCAAACCAAAACTAGTCAGAAAAGATGAGAAGGGACACCTTATACTGATCAAAGAAAAATTTCCACTAATAAGATATTACAATCTTAAACATATGTACCAAACACAGGAGCACTTAATTCATAAAGAAAATACTGCTGGGTCTAAAACCACAAGTTGGTCCCAATACAATGACAAGTGATGATTTCAATAACCCTCTCTGATTAATAGGCATATCATTCAGAACCAAAATAAATAGAATCTAACAATTTTTAGATAGTAAAATGACATGAAGTCATCTAGTAGGTGGGTTTTTTGTTCAGATTTTGTAAGATATTGGTTACAAGTATTTTGCATACTCACACCCTTACATTTATTATATACCACATCCCTGATGATGCTGATTTCATTTCTTATTTTCGTGATAAACTATACTGATAAAGGCATTCCATCAGTGCGCAGAAGTCAAACTGCCAGAAACTTGAAGGAGCCAGTCACACCACACCCACAGTCAAAAGCAAAGAGGATAGTGGGTAGTACCCACTGCATGTGGAATGAAGCTACCCTCAGAGGATATGTGTGTGTGTATATGTGTGTGTGTGTATAACTCATTGAGACTTTTTTCCTTCGTGTTTATGGTGATTTGAATAAGAATATCCCCCATAAGCTCATTTGAATGGTTAGCTATCAGGGAGTAGCACTATTTGCACTATTTTTAAAGGATTAGGAGATATGGGAATATCTGTGGCTTTGGTGAGCTTTGAGGTTCAAAAGCCATTACCAATTCTCTCTCTCTCTCTCTCTCTCTCTCTCTCTCTCTCTCTCTCTCTCTATCTCTCTATCTCTATCTCTCTCTCCTCTCTTGCCCCCTGCTCGGGATCTGATGTAGCTACTTAGCTATTTCTCCAGTACCATACCTGCGTGGCATCTTGCTTGCCTCCATGATGATAATGGAATAAACCTCTGAAACATTAAGCAAGCACAAGCTCCGACTCTTGGTGTATTTTACACACACACACACACACACACACACACATACACAGAGAGAGAGAGAGAGAGAGAGAGAGAGAGACAGAGAGACAGAGAGACAGAGAGACAGAGAGACAGAGAGACAGAGACAGAGAGAGACAGAGAGACGGAGACAGAAAGAGAGACACACAAGCAGAGACAGAGAGAGAATGAGAGAGACAATTTTAAATCTAGGTTCGACATATTAAAAGACACAGTTGTTGTAAACTTGTCAAAACTCCACTTTTCCCCACCTATTAAATAAGGTACTAATATCCCCCAATAAAATACAATGATAAGAATTGCCGTAGTCATGGTGTCTCTAAACCTCAATGAAACAGTGTTCTACATTGTGCTCAGTTGACACTTAAAACCAATCATTATGCTTCTATAGGGGCACAGATAAATTTTCTCATTTTTTCTTTCTCATAGAGAACCAGTGTGGTAAAGTGAAACAGACACAAGAGATTTTTGAGCTTATCTTAAGAAATAAGATTATTGAGCAGGGATTTAAGGTGAGACAAAAGAAAAGCATAGACAAGAAAGGCAATGTAGGATGGAAAAGAGATCGAAGGACCAGTAGATTCTGGACACTGGTGGGATCAAAGGATTGCTTAAGTCAGACTACTAAAGATAGTGTGGTTTTAGTAAGGAAGTCAGAGGTGGTAGCGTCAAAACAGGTCTCTGAAGTTGGTATTATAGGAAGCTATGTTACAGTATATTCTGGGGTTGCTCTGTTCTGAGAGGAAATGCAACCTGCACAACTGTCCCCTTTGTACTGTCACTCATCCCTTGTCTGTGTAGGTTACTTCCAAGGGTTGCCCTTTCTTTTTGGGAAGAGCCGGTTCTCTTCTGGCCTTCCTGATATAACACTTGTGCCAACAGAGACCTGCCCTGGGAGTAGAATAAAAAGGAGGAGTCTCCTCTCTGCAATGTTTCTGGGGAAAAGGGTCAATACATCTGCCTAGTATTTGAGTTCAAAATCGGGATGTTCAATGGTTCATAACTATGATTTCCTGAGAGAGTTGGGGAAGGGCATTGATGTTGAGAACTTGAAACTAGAAGTTGACCTATTCTAGTGTATGTGCTTCTGAAAGGTTGTAAACTCATCAGCTAAAAAGATTTTTATTAGGAGACACAAGGCAGAAGCTAAATGTGTTAACCCCCGAGCCACATACAGAGGGAACTTCTTCTGGGAGTCCAAGGAAAGAGCTAGAGAAGGTCATTCTAACATGCAGTCGTAGGAGTGGGAGGCATCTGTCAGAGGTCCCTACGCTCATCAGCAGGTAGCTAATGAACACAGTCCTGAACAGAGCCTGGCTCAGACTGCTGGTGTCTTACACACACCACCACCACCAGCAGCAGCAGCAGCAGCAGCAGCAGCATCAACAACAACAACAACAACAACAGCAACAGCAGCAGCAGCAGCAGCAGCAGCAGCAGCAGCAGCAGCAGCAATTTTTAAAAAATAGTTACTAACCATTATGTGCTTCCTCCTTTTTTAAAAAAAATACTTCTTTATTTATTTTTATATGAGCACACTGTAGATGTTTTCAGACACATCAGAAGTTATTGGATCCTGTTACAGATGGTTGTGAGCCACCATGGGGTTGCTGGGAATTGAACTCAGGACCTCTGGAGAGCAGTCAATGCTTGACCACCAAGCCATCTCTCCAGCCCCATACACCACCAGTTTTAAATCTAGGTTTTACATATTAAAGTACATAGCTATGAACTTGTCAAAACCCTGTTTTTTTTCCTACCTATAAAATAAGGTACTAATATCCCATTTGCCACGATATTGAGAAGGTTGGGTTATTTTCCTCTTTTATTAAAAATAGATTCTTGCCGGGCGTGGCGCACGCCTTTAATCCCAGCATTCTGGAGGCAGAGGCAGGCAGATTTCTGAGTTCGAGGCCAGACTTCCCTACAAAGTGAGTTCCAGGGCAGCCAAGGGTATACAGAGAAACCCTGTTTCGAAAAACCAAAAAAAAAAAAAAAAAGATTCTTTTTTTTTTTCATTCTGTATTTCCTGATTACAGTTTTCTTTCCCTCTACTCTTCTGAGTTTCTTTCCAACTCCCCTCAAACCGAAATCCAATCACTTTCTGTCGCTCATTCAAAAAGCACAAGGAAAACATTCCTTTACTCTCCCCTTAATGCCCCATCCCTGCCCACGCTTGCCACGGTGAGGAAAGAACAGGTGATGGAGAGATGGGAGAGGTGGGAGAGGTGGAGGAGCAGTGGAGCAGTGTGGTGCATGTGCTTTGAAGAGAGGCAGAACTAGTGACCTGACAGCAATGGCAGGTGAGAGAGGGCTGAGGTGGATCACATTGTTGCCCAGTGGAGTCGACAGGAAACAGTGTAGCAGCCTGGAGCTTAAGTAGATGCAGACTCAGCCCCCAAACAAGCCGCCTCGCCACGGGACAGCATGGAGACCCAAGATGAGGAATGGTCCACCTTTTAGATTGGACCCTCTCAAAGGGCCACCATATCCCGTGACACTGCTGAGGGCCAGGAGCAGGTCCGTGGCCCTGATGAGGCCAGGGGTCTGGATTGATGTCCAAAGACTGCATTGTCATCTGCCAACATACGGATGTTCATAGCCTGAGTCCATATTGATGTGCGTGGACCACACTGGCCCAAGGGACCCTACTAGTATGAGTAGCCTTCACTGCCACCCGGCACCATAGTGGTGTCAGGGTCCAGGCTGCTGGTGAGGGCCATGACTGAATCTAAGGTGATGCTACAGCCAAGGTCAAGTTGATGTCCATGGCCAGTGTTACTGCAGAAGACAAAGTAGAAATCCTTAGCCGGCACTGCTACCCAAAGCCATATTCATGTTCGTGATTCATGCTATCCCAGCGGGCCATGACTGACTATGTGATCTTATTGCAGCTTGGTGTGTGTTGATGTCCATAGCCGCTGCTACCACTGAAAGCCACGGGGATGTCGGTGGTCTATGCTGCAGCCTGAAGCCATGATGATGTTTGTAGGCAATGCTGCCCCCAGGCGGCCACAATGATGGAGGTAGCTTGTGCTGCCACCTGAGGCTATGGTAATGTCTGGGCCTGTGCTGATGCTGAGGACCATGTTTGGGTTCATGGTCCTACTGTGACCAGGTTCTTGATGATGTTCGTTGCCCATACTACCACGAAAAGCCAGGCACATGTCCATGATCCCAGCTGCATCAGAGGGCCCTATCTGGGTCCACGGCCCTGCTGCAAGCAGGGGTATTGTTTGTGGTCTGTGCTGACACCAGAAAGCATGTGGAAACCCATGATCTATCTATACTCCCACAAAACAGGGACCTGTACAGTGATATTGATGACTGCACAGACACAGCTGAGAAAGGGGAACACGGAAGATTTCTGTGACAACCTTTACCTCTGCTCCAACCCCCAACAAACAAACAAACAAACAAACAAACAAACAAAAAACAAAATACAAAAACAAAACAGGAAGCCATTGGAGAGAACTCTTAAAAACTACGATAGGCTCTGGGGTGTCCCACTTTCTATCTCCTCTTCTGCAGGTTCCTTGAGTGGAGGAATTGAGTGACAAAATCTCACTTAGAGTAGAGCTGTGTTTCTCAAGGTCTCTCTCTCTCTCTCACTCTCTCATGTGTGTATGTGTGTCTGTATTTATTTCCATCTTTTGCAGGTGGAAGCTTCTGTGATGATGGCCGAATCTATGACATTAGGACATTAAGAGTCAGTCTATTGTTACATTTTGTTGGTTTGTTTGTTTTTCTTCTTTTGGTTCTATCCTAGGTATCTGGGCTATCTAGTCTCTGAGTCTTGGCCACCCAAGCAGTGTTCAGTATGGGGTCCATCTCATGGAGTAGGACTTAAGTCAAACCAGACATTCGTTGGTTACTCCCATAAGCTTTGTGCCACCATTGTCCCAACATATTTTACATGAAGGACAGAGCGAATGTCAAAAGTTTTGTGACTGGGTTGGTGTTTACAATTTTCTTTTGGCAGCCTTCAGAATATGCTTCTATACCAAACACACTAGAATGCAGGAATGAAGCTCTGTGGAGGCACTGGCTTGACCTCACTATGTTTAAGGAGTTGTATGGGTGTTGTCTTCAGCAATTTGGGCCTTGCTGTTAATTTGTGGAGAGCAACCTATTGCCTTGGCAACAGGCTGGGTAGTTTGGGGATTTTTATGGGACCCCTTTGGCCAACAATTCATTGGCCATTCCCGGTACTAGAAGATTAATGTTCTGACAAGAAATGGCTTGTTGGGACTCCATGTTCGTTACTATTTGGAGACCTCATTAGGATTGCCTTCATATAACTTAGCAAGCTCTCACTACTTTAGTTTTTCCATAATAGCCCTCAAATGCCTCTCAATTTCAGTTGTCCCTCCTTGCATTCTGTCCCTCAAGTGATGAATTTTAATCCAACAACATACTGTTCTGACAAGGGATTATATCCAAAGACCTTCTGTGTGATCTAACTGGAACACAGACACACTCTGGATTACAGTATGATCTGGCTGGAATACGGATATGCCCTTAGTAAGCAGCTTTAATCCCTAACAATGAAGGTTCAGTTAGTATGTGGAAGCAGGCAGTGATGTTTAAAAGTGACATCTAATTGAGTGGCAGACAATGTGGCAAATCAGTGAAAGGTTTGACAGAATGAGTCAGAGATAGGATACACCCAAACTCTCATGAGAACAGACAGGAAGGAGAGGGTACTTAAGAGCATCGAGAGAAGAAGGTAGTGTGTGTGTGACAATTATCTCTAATAAGTAAAAGTTGCTTTTATACTCAAATCCATTTTCCTCTCCATCTTCACATGATCCTCCTATCCCCAATCTACCCATAACATTTATTCTATTTCCCCCTCACAGGGAGATCCATATGTCTCCAATAGTCCTTTCATCTATAGCCTAACCTATCTGGGTCTACTGATTGTAGCTCGTTACCATTTATTTAAACTATAATATCCATATACAAAACAAATATATTCTATGTTTAGCTTTCTGGATCTGAGTTACCTCACTAAGCTGATTTTTTTTCTAGTTCTTTCCATTTCCCTGCAAATTTCATGATGTAGTTGTTTTTAACAGCTAAGTAATACTCCATTCTGTAAATGTGCCACATTTTCTTTATCCATTCTTCTATTGAGGGACATCTATGTTGTTTCTAGTTTTTGTCTAGTATAAATAGAGCAATAATGAACATAGTTTAGCAAGTGTCCTTATGGTAGGATGGAGTATCCTTTGGCTGTGTCCCCAGGAATGGTAGAGCTGGATCTTGAGGTAGATCAAGCCCCATCTTCCTGAAGTACTATCATACGAATTTCCTTAGGGGTTGTATAAGTTTCTGTGTCTCTTGTTCTGTCACACTTTCATTTCTGATTTTGTAGTCTGGATTCTGTCTCTTTGCCTTTTAGTTAATTTGGATAAGAGTTTGTTCATCTTACTAATTTTCTCAAAGAACCAACTCGTTGTTTCATTGATTCTTTGTCTTGTTCACTTGCTATCTAATATAGTCCGTAAGTAGTGCAGCAAAAGCCATCAAAGTGTTATTCAGGCCCTCCTTTCCATCCCAGTCTATGGCCATTGTAAGATGCCAAAATGGTGGCATCTGTCAAAATGGCAGTACCTGTGGAAACAGAGCAGCACCTGTGCTAAGGAGAATTTCTCTCATAGCTGTGTGGCTCCTGAGCTCCCATGTCTCAGGATCCCTTCCACTAGGAGACCTTTTCCCCTCAGAGCTGGATGATTCTTGGGTTTCCAAGTCCCATGATTGCTTTCCATCCAAGTAGAAACACTTATAATTATTAGTACATTGTGTCCTTCCCTATCTCTTCTAATTAGATTTGGGGTGAAGTATGTTTTGTGAGACATTAAAATGGCTATACCAACTTGTTTCTTAGGTACATTTGCTTCAAATATCTTTTCCAACCCTTTTCCCTGAAGTAATGTCTATCATTAATGTTGAGTTATGTTTCTTGGATGCAGCAGAAGGATGAATCTTGCTTTCACATCGACTAGTCTGTGTCCTCTTATTGGAGAACTGACAAGATTGATATTGAAAGGTATCAATGACCAGTGACTGTTGATTCCTAATAGTCGATGGTACTATGTGTGCTTCCCTTCTTGGGATTTTTCTGGTCCTGAGCTTATTTATTCCCTGTGTTTTCTTGTGTGTAACTAAACTCCTTAGGATGAAATTTTTCTTCTAGCATTTTCTGTTGGAGGGAAAGATCTGTGGGATACACAGGAGATATAGACAAGAGGCAGGAATTCTGAAACAAGGGATGAAACAGGGACCTTGGATTTGGAGGACAGGAGGGAGTCTTGAAGTTCTTCAGCTAGGTGGACTATTTATTTCCCTGGACTATTCAGCTTATATCAATTTTTTTAAATTTCGTTTTAGTGTTAGTTTTTGTATTTACTGTTAAGTTATTTGTTTGTTTTGTTTTGGGTTACTTGCTTGTTTGCTTTTATACTGCTGTACTTTATATTTACAAGGTAATTGCTAACCAACCCACAGGTAGTTTCCAGGGAGCCATGGAGATAGTGCTACCTTGGGAAATGAAAGTAAGGACCCTATCAGATTTAGGATTGGGAAAAATCCTTTCTCAATCTAATGGTGGTCTTTTTGTCTTATTGACAGTATCTTTTTGTCTTACAAAAGCTTTGCAATTTTGTGAGGTCCCATTAGTCAATTCTTGCTCTTACAGCACAAGCCATCGCTGTTCTATTCAGGAATTTTTCCCCTGTGCCCATAGCTTCGAGGCTTTTCTCCACTTTCTCCTCTATAAATTTTAGTGTCTCTGGTCTTATGTGGAGTTCTTTGATCCACTTAGACTTGAGCTTTGTACAAGGAGATAAGAATGTATCAATTTGAATTCTTCTACATGATAACTGCTAGTTGTGCCAGTACCATTTGTTGAAAATGCTGTCATTTTTCCACTGGATGGTCTTAGCCCTCTTTTCAAAGATCAAGTGGACATAGGTGTGTGGGTTCATTTCTGGGTCTTCAATTCTATTCCATTGATCTACCTGTCTGACGCTGTACCAGTACCATTCAGTTATTAGCACAATTGCTCTGGCGTACAGCTTGAGGTCAGGCATGGTGATTCCACCAGAGGTTCTTTTATTGTTTTTTTTTTTTTTTTTAGTTTTTAATATTTTTTATTACGTATTTTCCTCAATTACATTTCCAATGCTATCCCAAAAGTCCCCCGTACCCCCCCCCCACTTCCCTACCCACCCATTCCCATTCTTTTGGCCCTGGCATTCCCCTGTATTGGGGCATATAAAATATGCAAGTCCAATGGGCCTCTCTTTCCAGTGATGGCTGACTAGGCCATCTTTCGATACATATGCAGCTAGAGTCAAGAGCTCCGGGGTTCTGGTTAGTACATCATGTTGTTCCAACAATAGGGTTGCAGATCCCTTTAGCTCCTTGGGTACTTTCTCTAGCTTCTCCATTGGGAGCCCTGTGAGTTTATTGTTGAGAATAGCTTTTGCTATCTTGGCTTTTTTGTTGTTCCAGATGAATTTGCAAATTGCTCTTTCTAACTCACTGAAGAATTGAGTTGGAATTTTGATGGGGATTGCATTGAATCTGTAGATTGACTATATTAATCCTGCCAATCCATGAGAATGAAAGATCTTTCCAATATATACAAAGAGCTCAAGAAGCTGGAATCCAGAAATTCAAATAACCCCATTAAAAAATGCGGTACAGAGCTAAACAAAGAAGTCTCAACTGAGGAATACCGAATGGCTGAGAATCACCTGAAAAAAATGTTTAACATCCTTAATCATCAGGGAAATGCAAATCAAAACAACCTTGAGATTCTACCTCACACCAGTCAGAAATGGCTAAGATCAAAAATTCAGGTGACAGCAGATGCTGGAGAGGATGTGGAGAAAGAGGAACATTCCTCCATTGCTGGTGGGATTGCAAGATGGTACAACCACTCTGGAAATCAGTCTGGTGCTTCCTCAGAAAACTGAACATAGTAATACCGGCAGATCCAGCAATACCTTTCCTGGGCATATACCCAGAAGATGTTCCAACTGGTAATAAGGACACATGCTCCACTATGTTCATAGCAGCCTTATTTATAATAGCCAGAAGCTGGAAAGAACACAGATGTCACTCAACAGAGGAATGGATACAGAAAATATGGTACATTTACACAATGGAGTACTACTCAGCTACTAAAAACAATGAATTTATGAAATTCTTAGGCAAATGGATGGATCTGGAGAATATCACCCTGAGTGAGGTAACCCAATCACAAAAGAATTCACATGATATGCACTCACTGATAAGTGGATATTAGCCCAGAAACTTAGAATACCCAAGATACAATTTGCAAAACACAAGAAAATCAAGAAGAAGGAAGACCAACGTGTGGATACTTCATTCCTCCTTAGAAGAGGGAACAAAATACCCATGGAAGGAGTTACAGAGACAAAGTTTGGAGCTGAGATGAAAGGATGGACCATCCAGACATTGCCCCACCCAGGGATCCATCCCATAATCAGCCACCAAACACAGACATTATTGCATATGCCTGCAAGATTTTGCTGAAAGAATTCTGATATAGCTGTCTCTTGTGAGGCTTTGCCAGTATCTGGCAAATACAGAAATGGATGCTCACAGTCAGCTATTGGATAGATCACAGGGCCCCCAATGGAGGAGCTTGAGAAAGCACCCAAGGAGCTGAAGGGGTCTGCAATCCTATAGGTGGAACAACAGTATGAACTAATCAGTAGCCCCAGAGCTCGTGTCTTTAGCTGCATATGTAGCAGAAGATGGCCTAGTCGGCCATCATTGGGAAGAGAGGCCCCTTGGTATTGCAAACTTTATATGCCCCAGTACAGGGGAACACCAGGGCCAAGAAGTGAGAATGGGTGATTGAGTATATAATATCTGAGGAAGTGGGAAATTATGTCACAGTAGAGAGATAACCACAAGGAGCCTTAAAAGATTGACAGGAAGTTTGAATATACCTAACTCAGCCAAACAGCAAAGTAAGAGAAAATAAGAATGTTGGCAACAAATTCAATCTTTTGTTTTCCTAATAGTTATTAATAGGTAGCACAAATTTAGTTTTCATGGAAAAAAATTCATGAACTTGAGGACCTTCTCAAATATGTTCAGCTAAATGAATGTATATTCAACCATATTCCAAAGTGTAATAATCTCCACATCCTAATATTTGTCTGTTTTAAACAATTTAAATTAGACATCTGTGCTGGGGATCTAGCATGTGCCTGTAACCACAGCATTCAGGAGGCTGATGCACGAAGATCATCAGGAGTTCCTTTCTACATAGTGAATTCTGGATCAACCTAGGCCTATCCTGAAATTTATGAAGGAGATCAATGAAGAGGGAGTAAGATGAGATGGAGAACGAGAGGACTACTTTGTCATGATATTGAGTATACATTTCATGAGATAAAACTCATGAAATCTTGGGAAGCTGCTTAAGAAGCAAAATGGTATAAAGAGAAGAGAGACATCCCACCCTGTGGGGAAGCTCATTCAGACTCAGGGAGTAAACAACTCAGAAGATTCTGCAGGAAGTCCAGAAACTGACCAGACGTACTAGGTTCTTCCTCCCTACCTTAATATAAACAAGAATAATGCTTAAGAGACACTCTCTGACAAGACACGCTGCCTAGAAGAGACTCAAACTATCCAAGCCACATGGGAGAGGCAGAGAATAGCTGAGCTGTAGAAAGTGGCTTAGACCAGCTAAGATGTCTAGAAGAGAAACTGTCCAACCTGCTCCATACAGTTCAGTGAGCTCTAGCTTTGCAGCTTTCATAAGTCCTCCCATATTGGAGTGGAATTTTAGTGACATAACTGTCTTTAAATCGTTTGTGTGCCTCCAAGTAACCCCTTACCCATATTCCCATAAGTAACCCCAAGAAACTTATTCGTTCACCAAGTTGGTCTTTTGTAGTGTCTTGACTTTGGTCTATCATCAATTCTTTACCTTGAGTGAGTAGATAGTTCTTTATGTCTCCTCAGGGATACGGTCACATAACACATGGTACTATAAAGTATTTATCAATAGAGTTAGCATATATAAAATTACTATCACCTAAAAGGAAAAAAAATGACCTGTGTTTGTTCATTCAGCGACTTTCTGGAATGCCTAGTAAAAGCATTGCTCTTGACATAGACGATTCTGCATGCAAGCATTTCCTTTAGCTTCTCTTTGATAATAAAGGTTCAGATTCATTTTCAAACCAATTTTCTCAAGACTAAAACATTATGAAAGAATTATGGGAACTGATTGAGTCTTACTAGAGGAGAGAACATAAGAACAGTCATAGAATAGACTCCTCTGTACAGTCTAAGGGCCTAGAAGCCAGTACAACACTTCCAGTTGTTTGGTAAGTTACCTACTAACTTGAGACCTAATTCGAGTGTTTTAGTCCGAAAGATGAGCAGATTGAGCATTAGAGCAATTTTAAATTAAATTGGAAATGGAACCAATCATAAAGCAAGCTAAGTAATGAAAGTTTTTCTTCTCTTGTTAAAAAAGATTTATATCATTAAGAAAATTATTTTAATTCATTTATTATCCCATCTGTCTCTTACTGACTGAAAAGACTTCTTCCCACCCTTGGTAATTTTATTGCCAAAGAATTGAGTTCTATTGTACTGCTCTAATTTCATGGCAGATGGTTCTTCTCTTCCATTCACTAGGTACATTTAATTTCTCCAAGCATCTGTAGATTTTTTCCTATGTAAACTTGACCTTTATGATTATTTTAATTACATTTTTAAGGATTTTGTTGAGAACACGACCTCAGCCTTTGCTAAGAAAATGATCATTGACTGTATCTCAGGAACATGGCACAGTTTCAAGTTGGCTGAGCTGCACGGACATAACCATCTTGTGTTGAAGCCCTTTGCTGGAGTTCTGTCACTATGTAAATGTGCATATAGACGTTCAGATCTGTTTAAAAGATACTTTTTTTTTTTATAAAACTGAAAAGGGATTTCTGTAGGTTTTGTCCCATCAATTATCTTGCCTGTCGTCAAACATCTTTTTAAAACTATTTGTGAATTACATGTTTCCCTCTGCAAGGTCCTATGATAAAGAGTGACTACTCTCTGAGAGTGTAGCATCAGAATTAGATAGAACTCCTTAGGAGACAACTAGAACTCTAAAACTGCAAATCTGTTTTAAATAAGGGTGTACGTGGCATCTAATAAATATGGGATGAATTATGCATTCTGGTAGAAATATTAGTGACTGCTTAGAAGCTGTGCCTTGGACTGATCTTTAGCCTAGTAGTAGAAACACTAGATAAAACTAAGAGGACAGACAATGTTGTTGGTTTTCCCTGACCTCTGCCACTCCATCTCTTAATGATTTGGTTGGTGTCTCCTAAAAGCTTTGGTGTGTTGTCCAGCAGTTCACATAACTACCCTCTGGAAAGAAAAAAGTGCCATGGGCGTGGATAATTGCAGCTTTCTTGCCCTCAGTTCCCTCACTAACAAGGGCCATTCATTAATTGGATGATGTCCAAAAGCACCTTCCAGGGTTTCGGGGTTAAGCAGTTTCTGAGGAACAACTGTCACTTCTCATTGCATCAGGCTGACTTTAGAGTCTCCTCAATCCATCTCCTCCTAAAAGTCCTTGATTATTTTTTCTCTACTTTCTTCCTCAATTAAATTGTGCTATGACAGTGACACCCAGCCCTGATGTATGGAATTAGCTTCAAGAATGAGTTTCTGGTGCCTGAAAGTGAGCTGGAGTCTTGGAGCAGGTTGCAGAATGCAGAACTGGATGAGGCAATATATCAATCACTACAGGGACATGATCCAGTGAGACAGATCACATGCTCTCTAGCAAATACCAGGATGCCCCTCTGAGAAGTTTTGAGGGAACATGGGGAAGTATTAGCTCCTAGTAAGAGAACACAATACAAAAATTCCACTGGCAGAGGGCTGGAGGGAATTACAGGCACAGTGGAGCAGAGGTAGCTGGAAGGCTCCATTATGCAAGTTCTGTAAACACAATTGATTGTGTTTCCCTGCAGGACCTGGAGACATCCATTTCCCTTGGTTGGCCCAGCTTCTGTTCTTCCAGCAAGAAAGGAGGGAACAGATTTTAAAGGCAGCAGGCCTTGTATGGTGGGTAGATATCTCCAGAAAACATTTCAAAGAGAAATTTGACTAGTGTTACCGGACCAATCGCCTAAAAACAATATGGGTCACATGTCTTTAAAAATAAAAGTTTATGGGAAATGAACAACAACAACAAACACATAGGAATGCAAATGCTTTCAAGAAAATCAGTAGGCGCAAAAAAAAAAAAAAAAAAAAAAACCAAAAAAACAAACTTAGCATTGAGTAATAGTGTCTCTTCCTTAGAGAAAGGCAGCAGTCAGTAATGTTGACCCAATCTGGAAAGTATTGTATTGGGACAATTGAGTATTGACCTAATATAGTGGATTTTGTGTTGGTGCCAAAGCAGTAGCAACATCTCACTGATTTTTTTTCTTTCATCTCAGAATGGGAGAGCAGCAACTTGGTATGAAAGCACAAGACCCTGGAAGCAGCACAGAGAGCAGAGCCTCTACATGATCGTGGAAGTGCAAACCAACCAGGAAGGCAAGCATTTCAAATGGAGCAGAGTGTGCATAACAAGAGCAGTTACAGCCGGGCAATGGCAGCCTTGAGGATCAGTGCTTTTGTTATTGTGTCACAGAAAGGGAATTTGGAGTCATTGACACATGGTGTGTTAGGAAGGAACATAATGTTGGCCCCAGCGAAAGGTGCTCTGTAGGCATGAAAACCGTAGTCTGCCCCCACTCCTAACATCTGTCACCTTTGCCTATGCCCAAAATGTGGTTACTGTTGCTTTTCTCAGAATGTATTTTAGACTTTCATTTTCAGCGAGATCTCACACACACATCGCCCATCAATCCTTTTGCAACATTTGCTGAGACATATGGGTAGAGCAGTGAGCAACAGAAAATCATTGGCTAAGAGAAAAATAGCAGAGCCAAGATCAGTTGCCATCAGTTAACCCAGGATTCCTCTGGGATGGAGTCATGGGAGCAAGGAAGTTTGCAAAACAGAGGAAATACAAAACTCTTGAAGTGGACTCTGTCCAACTGCTGCCATGTCTGTGGTTAAACATGAACCAGCAGAACACAAACACGGTGCTCATCACTAAGCATGTACCAGCATCTCTACCCTGATGCCACTTAGGACTTACATGCATTCTGCACTCATCAGATCTTTCATTTTAATAGTTTCTCCTTCAAAACACTGAGCTGACCATTTTGGAAAGGCACCAAGAAAAGAAGGCAGGATTGTCTTGTCTTTATGAGGCACAGATTTATCATCTGAAAGAATGGTTGTCTTTATTAATCAATGCTCTTCTATTCTAGTATTTACCTTTCTCCACTCACCAATATCAGCATAATAGGATCATAAATGGCAGGGCAGGGAGCCCTGAAGTTGCATAGCATCTGATGGTGGTCAGTATCTCCTCTAAAAACTGATTTTTTTTTCTCCTTAGGAAATACATCTGCATAACTATTATCTTGGATAAAGGCCAAAGCTTTTATCCTTGAAGTGTCCTTTGGCAAAGCTGATCAGACACAAATTTTTCTAATAAAAGAAATGGTACTGGTGCCAGACCATTTTCAAATAGCTAACATATCTTATGGAGTGTACTTCCTTTCTTGCCTTGTTTTCTGAAATAATGGCATGGCCCACAGTAGCTAAAATTAAGACATTTCCTACTACATAGTGGGAAAGACTTCATAACCAAGAAAGAAGAGAAGAGGAAGAAGAGGAAAGTGCAGTAGCAGCAGCAGCAGCCTTCTTTGTCCTCTGGTTCAAATCAACTCAAATTACCCGGGAAAATAAATGCAGTTTTCACGCAAAGCCTCACCCAGGAGAAAATGAAATGCGAAGGAAATCTAAAACCTATGCAGCATAAAAAGCCTATAAATTTAGAGGGTTAAGGCTGTTCTGAAACTAGCAATATCTCATGGGACCTGGGTTATTCTATCCTTGGATGTTTTGGTTTAATGAAACAGACATAAAACCAGGAAATCGTATTATTGGAAGGTTGCATCAACGTTCCAGATAGATATGATGTACTGGAAGTCAAAGTCAATGTCTTGTACAGATAACAGTCATAGCCAAGCAAAGGCTAATGATAATACCAATAATAACAACAACAACAACCAAACAAAGTGATGTGTCTTCTAGATAGGCTGACACTGAGGAAAGGGACTTCCTCTTGAGAGTTCACAGCCAGCAGCTCTGAGAAGCACAGTCACTCATGATTTATAGCTTGAATCCACTTTTGGGTGAGGCTACAATCTCCTGAGTTGAAAATCAGCTTCCAGTGCACTCGACTGGCTGCTCCTCCAGTACATGGCGGATAAAAAGGCAATTTCTCTGTGAAGAGATGCAATTCACTTTAGCCCACTAAAGCCTAAATTCAGCCAAATGGGGATTTGTGAGGAACCTGGAGTTAGAGGTTTTTTAAATGTTCTGTGTGTGAGACAATGGTTGGGGGCTTGGATTACTACAACGTGAGAAGGATTCCCAACGCCTTTGTGCTCACTCTATGATCATTGTACAGAGAGCACTTTTCTAAAAGGTGTTCAGAGTTTTCTAGAAGTCAAGACACTGGCTCTGTAATAAATTAGAAATTCACCTAAGAGAACAAACTTTCCCAAGCAAATTAGCAGCTATGACTTTCAAACTAACAAATCCCTTGGGCCCAGCTGTCAGGGAGAGAATGTTAACGAGATAAAATTATGAATCCTGTTGACCACTAATTAGTAAAATTCCCGAGGGTACCTTCTCTATTTTTTTTCTTGAAAATACATCTTTTTTTCTCACATGATATATCTTGATTATGATTTCCCCTAATTGTATTCCAACTAGTTCCTCTCCATCTCATCTCCCATTCAGCTCCATCCCCCTTCTGTCTCTCATTGGAACATAAAGATGCTTCTAAAGGAAAATAATAAAATAGAGTATGACAAAATAAAATATAAGATAAGAAAAAAACTAACCCAACAGGATTAGACAAAACAAGCAAACAGAAGGAATGAGCAAAAAAAAAAGGGGGGGGGGGGGGCATAAGAACACACTTGTTTCCAAACTCAGGAATCCCATAAAAATTCTTAACTGAAAGCCTAACACAAAGGGCATGTAGGCTAACAAGAGAAGAAAACATATATATAAATAAAATAAAATCATAAAAAAATAAGAAGATAAAATTAGCAACAGTAACAAAAACATTGACAGGAGATTGTGAGACTAGGACCCTCCAAATATGGCCTTAAGTTCATTTTCTGTTGACCACCTACTGCTGGTCATGCAACCTACCCTTGTTAGTAGTTTGTCCCCCAGTGAGTCTACCTTGTAGAAACCTAAATTTACATTTGCAGTGGTTATTAATTGAAGATTACTTCTGGGTTAAGGATGGAGACATTTGTCTGCTTTTCTCTTAAGCCCCAAAGCCCAATCTAATACAAACCACTGTATGCCTTGTGCATGCTGCCTAGGTTTCTCTGAGTTCCTACATGTATCAGACCTGCTTTGTTAGAGTTCCTTGTTTTCACGGTGTCCTTCATCCCCCCTGGCTCATACATTCTTTCTGCCTTCTCCTCCATAGGGTTTCCTGAGTCCTGAGGGGGTGTATTTTGTGAAGACATCCCATTTAGGGCTGAGTGTTCCATGGTCTCTCACTCTCTGCATAATGTCTGGCTGTGAGTCTCTATATTTTTTTTCCTATATGCTGCAGGTAGAGGAAGCTTCTCTTACGATGGCTGAACAAGGCACTGATGAGTATAGTAAAATGTCATTAGGCGTCATTTTATTGCTATGGATTTTTTGTTTATTTGTTTTTTGTTTTTAGAATGGTGGTATTCCTATGTACCCATTATGGAAATGAAAGCACTGGTTCCTCAGAAAGATGGGAATTGATCCATCCCAAGATCCAGGTCTTTAGCAAATACCCAGGGATGGTTCATCATACCATATACTTGCTCAACCATGTTCACTGTTGCCCTCTTCATAATCATCAGAAAATGGAAACAAACTAGATGTTTCTCAACAACAACTGAGTGAAGAAAATGTGGCACATTTACCCAATGACATATTATTATTCAACTGTTGACAAAAATGACATCATAAAATTTGCAGGTGATGGATAGAAAAATATCACTACGAGTGAGGTTCTCAAACCCAGAAAGACAAATTTGCTATGTATTTGCTTATATGAGGATATTAGCTGCTAAGTCAATGATAACCAAGCTACAGTCTATCTATACAGAAAGAGAGTAAGTACAGAGTTGGGGAATAGAGGGAACAGATAACTCTCCCACCCTAGGAAAGGGAAGTAAAATAGATAATTATGGATGGATGGGGGTGGTAGAAAGGGAGATCAAGTGGGGACAGGGATGGAAGAGAGACTTGAGGGAGCAAATATGGGGAGAGGCAGCTAAAATCAAAGGCATTTGAGGAGTCATGTGAAAGCTAATGTAGTAAAAACTTCTAAAATATACATGAAGAAAATCTCAATGAAATAACCAAATAATGAGGCAGGCAGAATCCTAACTGGATATTGCTTTTCACAGATTCTTGTATGGAGATTGGATTACATCTAGTTGAGTGGTTGGCCAAAAGAGTCCCATGGGAATCCCCAAACAACTCAGACTATTGTCAAGATTACAAGTTGTTCTCCACAAACTGACAACAAGACCCCACTGCTGAAGACAACACCCACACCATTCATTGAACATGGAGGAGTTGAACTGGTGCCTACATAGAGCCTTTCTTTACTTCTATCTTCAGTGTCTTTGACACAAGAACATATTCTACAAACTACCAAAAGAGAAGCATAAACACCAAGCTAGTCACAAACTCTCTGATCTATAGTGGTGTCCTCCCTGATGATATGCTAGGGCAATGGTAGCACAAACCTTGGTAAGTAACCAGCCAATATCTGATTTGACCAAAGGCCCATTCCTTCTAGTTCCTGACTCCGTACCTACCCTCTGTGGTTCTATGGATTATAGCTTGACTATCATTGAGTTAACAGCTAATATCTACTTATAAGTGAACACATAACAAAATTGTCTTTCTGAGTCTGAGGTATGACATAGAATAATTTTTTTCTAATTCTACCCATCTACCTGCAAATTTCACAATGTCATTTTTGTAAAACAGCCAAGTAATATCTCATTGTGTAAATGTATAGCATTTTCTTTTTGCATTTGTCTGCTGAGGGATAATCTAGGGTTTTTTTTCCCAATTTCTGGCTATTTTCAATAAAGCAGCAATGAACATGGCTAAGCATGTGTTTCTGTGGTAGGATGAAGCATGCCTTGGGTATATGGCCAAAGGTGGTGAAGCTGGATCTCGAGATCCTAAGAAACCACCACACTGATTTACATAGTGCTTCTACAAGGTTGCCTTTTCACCAGCAATGACCGAGTATTCTCCTTGCTCCACATTTCTGCTAACACAAACTGTCATTTATTTTATTGATCTTACTCATTCTAGGGAGTATAGGAAGAAACCTCAAAGTAGTTTTGATTTGCATTCCCCTAAACTAAGAATGTTGTAAATTTCTTTAAGTGTTTCTCAGCCATTTGAGTTTCCTCTTTTGAGAATTCTCTGTTTAGATATGTACCCCATTTTTAAACTGTTATTTGGTTTCTTTGAAATATATTTTAATATATTTTGGATATTAGCCCGCTATCAGGTGTGTAGTTGGTAAGAATTTTATGTCCTATTCTGTAGACTATCCTTTTATTTCAATGACTATGTCCTTTGCCATACAGAAGCATTTCTTCATGAAGTCCTATTTACTAATATTTGCCCTGTGCTAATGATGTTCTAATCATAAAATATTCTCCTGTGCCAATGAGTTCAAGGCTATCCCTCTACTTTCTCTTCTGTCAAGTTTAGCGTATCTGGTTTTATGTTGAATTCTTTGATCCATTTCGAGTTGACTTCTGTTCAGGGTGGTCACAGAGGATCTATGTTGGAGGCACAGAGGTCCTCGTACTTGAAGTGGAGCACTAAGAGACCCAGAAGTGTTAATCACACAGGAGGGGATAAAAATCTGGATTCCATCCAGAAAGCTGAAAGTGGATTTTGTTAGCAACTAGTAACCCTTGTGCTAAAAAGTGGGGGCAGGCCTCGCCCACTTTTTGCTATGGATGCAGACCTCATCCAAACCCTTCAGAAGGATTGTCTCAGACTCTTTCCTCCCTAGACCATTACCATCCTTAGGGGAAAAGTCATATGTACATTATGGCCTGCTGACCTCAAGCCATCTGTCAGAGACCACATTAGATTTTAGGCCTTTTAGCTAGAGAACACAACCTCATGGTCACACGTACTTTGTAAAAGAATGTTGATATAATCACACCATACACTTTATTGTATACCTGCAGCTGGACTGATTGAACTGATTGTTGCCTGGAAACCTTTCACAAATTGAACTGTATTTTAAATATGCTGACATTACACTTCCGTGGTCTGATTCAGGTTGACAAAGTCAATCTGAACCTGGTTTTCATTCTTTATCTATTGACACGATTGGCTTTTCTGTCATCAAATATATTTGGAATTTTCTACATGTAAACATACAGTTTAGGCACTAATAATTGCCCTTTTTCAAATATTGTGAAAAAAAGAAAATGCCTATATTTCTTAAAGCAAATAACTAGGATTTTATTATGTCAAAATGGTTTTCCCCTTTTCTTTCTTTTTTTTTTTAATTCATCTAATAATTTTTTGGTTTTGTATATAATTTTTTATTAGATATTCTCTTTATTTACATTTCAAATGCTATTCCCTTTCCTAGTTTCCTCTCTGAAAGTCCCCTATACCCTCCCCCTGCCCTGCTCCCCAACCCACCCATTCCTGCTTCCTGGCCCTGGCATCCCCTGTACTGGGGCATATAATCTTAGCAAGACCAAGGGCCTCTCCTTCCATTGATAGCTGACTAGGCCATCCTCTGCTACATATGCAACTAGAGACACGAATTCTGGGGAGTGGGTGGGGGTACTGGTTAGTTCATATTGCTGTTCCTCCTATAGGGTTGCAGACCCCTTCAGCTCCTTGGGTACTTTCTCTAGCTCTTTCATTGGGGGCCCTGTGTTCCATACAATAGATGACTATGAGCATCCACTTCTGTATTTGCCAGGCACTGGCATAGCCTCACAAATGATAGCTATATCAGGGTCCTGTCAGCACAATCTTGCTGGCATATGCAATAGTGTCTGGGTTTGGTGGTTGTTTATGGGATAGAAAAGTATTCTCAACTGAGGAATACTAAATGGCTGAAAAGTACCTGAAAAAAATGTTCAACATCCTTAATCATCAAGGAAATGCAAATCAAAACAATCCTGAGATTCCAACTCAGATAAAAAATTCAGGTGACAGCAGATGCTGGAGAGGATGCGGAGAAAGAGGAACACTCCTCCATTGCTGGTGGTATTGCAAGCTGCTACAACCACTCTGAAAATCAGTTTGGCGGTTCCTCAGAAAATTGGACATAGTACTGCCAGAGGATCCAGCAATACCACTCCTAGGCATATACCCAGAAGATGCTCCAACTGGTAATAAGGACACATCCTCCACTATGATCACAGCAGCCTTATTTATAATAGCCAGAAGCTGGAAAGAACACAGATGTCACTCAACAGAGGAATGGATACAGAAAATGTGGTACATTTACACAATGGAGTACTACTCAGCTATTAAAACAATGAATTTATGAAATTCCTAGGCAAATGGATGGATCTGGAGGATATCATCCTGAGTGAGGTAACCCAATCACAAAAGAACTCACTTGATATGCACTCCTCACTGATAAGTGGATATTAGCCCAGAAACTTAGAATACCCAAGATACAATTTATAAAACACATGAAATTCAAGAAGAAGGAAGACCAAAGTATGGATACTTCGCTCCTTCTTAGAATGGGGAACAAAATACCCATGGAAGGAGCTACAGAGACAAAGTTCGAAGATGAGACAGAAGGAAGGACCTTTACTTTCTTTCTAGATCACAAAGTCAATCCTTTATTACTAGTTTCCTGGTAATTAAATATCCAAGCCAAAAGTTACTTAGGGGAGAAAATTTCTATTTTTGTTTATAACTTCAGGTCATATTCCATCATTAAGGAAAGTTCAGGCAAATACTCAAGACAAAAACTTAAATGTAGGCTGCCTTACTGTTGTATATAGATAGTGTTACTACCAACTAAAAAATCTCACTTCACAGCCAAGAGTCATGGAGGATGCTAGTAGCTGGTTCTGGCTTATACTAAACAGCCTCCTTGCTCATTGTGGGCTATGCCCTGCTGAGTGAATTAACAAGCTTTCCCCTGTAGATATGTTGACAAGACAATCTATGCTCAGATGGCTCTAGTTTGAATCAAGTTCACAGTTAAATCTGACTAAGGCACATTATTGTTTATATTTTGCAAATTTTGTACTGCTCAGAGTAATTACATGGTTTTGTGTGTTACTTTGCTTTGGGAGATACTGTGTACTATAGGCTGGTCTTGAACATGAGAACTTTCTGCCTCAGTCCCCCAGTTATGGGATTTATAAGAATTCACTACTACAGCAGGCTATACATATTGAGTTTTAATAATGACTTTTCTATTACTTAAACAAAGCCTCAAGTTAATTCAAACATGTTAGAGATATTTATTTGCCCGTGTTCTAAAGGACCTTTCAGGGGATAAAAAAATCAAATAAAATCTTGCCATGATCTTAACCTTCAGACCTAGTGAAGGAGTGAAAGAAGTTGAGGCACCCTTTCCCATAGACCTGCAAAAACTAAGTCTACACAGAATGCCATTCTCAGAAAGATGCAAAAAGCAGCCATTGGTTTGCTTGTTGTGATTTTGAATAATTTGCCACACCAACGTCAAAAAGATTCATGCTTAAATGTTGAAAGCTCATCCCATCATTACTCATAATACTCTCATCTTGAAAGCAAATTTTCCATTCTAATGCAAGCCTCCTGCCTTCTCCCTATTTAGAACTGTAATTTGTGAGCATTAGAATTGCTAAACCTGGAAATTAGCAGTTATAGCCAATTCCCACAGTAGGAGAAAATCCCTTGGCATGTCTACAGACTTCTCAGCGCTTTTGAAGTAAATCATCTTCATTATGCCTTCCTGAATTTCGTAAAATCTATTGTCTTGCTTCAAGCTTTTGCAGGTGAGAAACCTTAAGAGTCTGTTCAATGAGCTCCCGAAGATTGAAGACTAATGCACTTGCATAGAGCACAAGAACTCACAGCTAACCAATTCAGTGGCAGATTTTTTCATTATTAGAGAGGAGGTTTGCTAAAATTCATTAGATACCTATGAAACAGCAAGCCATTTAAGACACTCTAGCTCTCCCTTCCTACACCTTTGCCTCCCCAAACAGTCTTCCTCTTTTGATAAATGCAGGCAGCAGGCTTGGTGTTCGACCTTGTCTCTTCCCCAGCCCCTCAGTAACATAGATTGACTTGATTTTCTTAATCTTTTTTCATATATGCCTCTCATCTGAATCTCTTTAGCACTCTGCTGACCCCATTCTGAGCCTAGCCCTTTCCATTTCTTCCAATGTCTGTTAAGTTGGATCTAGTTGAAAATATCAAAAAAGTTACCATCTTACCTGCTTTTTTTTCCAATTGCAAACTTCACAGTACACACACACACACACACACGCACGCACACACACACATGCACGCACACACACACACACACGTGCACAAACACACACGTGCGCGCACACACGGGCACACACACGCACACGTGCGCACGCACACACACACACACGCACGCACACACACGCGCACACACACGCACACACACACAGACACACACACACACGCGCGCACAAACACATGCACACACACACACATGCGCACACACACATGCGCACACATACAGGCACACACACGTGCGCACACACAGACACACACACGTGCGCACACACACATGCACACACACATACACACACACGCGCGCGCACACACACATGCACACACACACATGCCTGCACACACACACAGACACAGACACAGACACACACACACACACACACGCACGCGCACACACACACGCACACACACACAGACACAGACACACACACACACATGCACACACACACATGCGCGCGCACACACACACACACCCCAGAGGGGTGGGCAAAGGAAAATCAGACATAGAAACTTCCTTTTACCTAAAAACATTGGTAGAATTTTACAGCTTTTCTTTCCAACTATTTCTAAAGGCATTGCCACGTGAGAAGTTATGGGAATAGACTTTTTATATTTGTATCAAGTGTCTCTCTTTCTAGTAGAGCTATACTACATATTTGGATTATTTATTACAAAAAGAAAGGAAAAGGAAAAAGAGAAAAAGAAAGGAAAATCCCAAGTGGGAAAAATCCAGAATGAGTATATTCAGCCCTCCCCTTCCTCAGCTTCCTATCCAGTGCTAGCTTAGAAGTACAGGGGAACACCAGGGCCAAGATGTTGGAGTGGGTGGGTAGGGGAGAAGGGTTGGGGGAGGAGGGTATAGGGGACTTTTGGGATAGCATTTGAAATGTAAATGAAGAAAATATCTAACAAAAAATTGAAAAAGTAAGAAAAAAAAAGAAGTGTGCTAGTTTTTCTAACTTCTGGCTCATCACTGCACAGTAATAAGCTGACCAGTGTCTGTGCATCACCAAGGAAATGTAAGTCATACCTCTCCACGATTTGATCCCCATCACTGATCACTCATTTGCTATCCATCTACAAATATTTCTGTCATCCGATTTGTACTCACTGAAGAAGTGATGGTTCAGTCAGACTCCATGGATAGCTGAAAGTAAGTATGCCTCCATCTGCTGAAGTCTGACATCTACAGGAATGAGACAAGGAAAATCTACACATCATCTTCCTTCCTTCCACAAATACCAGATAGCTTTGAAGCAAGGACAGTCAAAGTCACCTCCTACATTTATTAGATCCCTTACTTTTCTATGTAGATTGTGAGGACATATTTCTGGTCACCCTATTATGTTGCCAGCGTTGTGGTGTATAGCTCCTTTTATAGTTTAATCTGCTTACAATTGAACATATATGATGTTTGGGTGTGTCAGCAGGATGTTGTCTAACTTGAACGGCAGTGTGCACAGGGTAGAAACTTAGAAACAAAAAGGTAGAAGAATATGACTTCTAGGTAAGTTTTAGTGAAGATTTGTGAATCCAGAACTTCACCTTGCCTTGTTAGTCAGTATACAATGGGAAACTCATAAACTACTCTAGAGATTATTAAGAAAGCAGCTGAATCTGGAAGCTTGGTGATGGATGTATTACAGAGGCTTCGAGGAAAAGACTCCTCTGGAGCAGAGACTTGCCACCACTGCTATACAGAGCCAGCAGCCTAGACTCTCCATTGACTCTGCGAAGGAGCTGTCCTCATTACCTCATACGGGGCATCCTGTTGCTAACTTGGTACAGCAGCAGATGTAGTGGGAAAGCAGGCAGCTTCCTGAGCATCAGAGCAAGATGTCCTCTACTTCATCCAACATGACACATTTCACACTCCATTGGCTGATTCAGAAGGTACCTGTAAAATGAACTAGTGAGTAATGGATGAGTGAATAACTGGATAGTTAGAGGAAGGTGTTCAGTATTGTAAAAGACACTGTTCAATAATGGTTTTCATGACTGAAATGGAGGCTGCCAGAGGCAGAGATGGGAATGACAGTCTTGTAGCGTTGGAAATAGGAAGAAGCAAGCTAAGTCAGAAGTCTGTGTAGGAAAAGAGACGCTAATATTAGGATATCAGGTTCTGATGTTTGAAATTGAAGAAGTTCAGGCACAGTGGATGAACACAAAAAGAAAAGCTTGTGAGTTTTACCTGGAACTCACCCTCTGGCAAATGACCTTGGCATTATGTTCAATGGGCCCATGAGATTTATAAGAAAGAAATTTACCATCAGATCAATCAAATATGAGCTAAAAGGGGGAAAAATAGAGGCAGACACTTTCTTCTAAATACCATGGCCAGAATAAATTTTGCTAAAGATAAATATATCCCAGAACTCTGGCTGAATGACTGACTTGTGAAATGCCCTAGCCAGTTCCCCTTCCCAATCACAGTCACCCACAATAACAGCAGGGAAATCTCCTGGAGACATGTGTGGTAAATGGTGAGTCAGTTCCAAGCAGAGAGGTGGGAGAGGGAGTAGGGGGAGATAGAAATAAGCCCGATGACACGGCAAGTAAATTTAACATCAGGAAGAGAAAAGAGCTGGAAATCTTAAGTGTACACAACCGGCAGAGGCAACAACAGCTGTTCCTTGGCTTGGTGAGGAGACTGAAGAAGGCAGGCACAGCCCTTTTCCTTTCCAGAGAACTTCCAGATGGCCACCTGTAGCTTTGTACTACCCCTTCCCACCCATCCAGCCCATCCTCTGCCAGTCCCTCCCACTGCATGCATGACCTGGGCATGCTTGCCTTGGCTTGTGGCCAGCAAAGATGCAGATTCCACATGAATGCAGAACAGGGCACAGATGTTCCTCCGTGACAATGAACCCACTTGAGCAGGGTTTCCTGAATGCTTACTCAATGTGACCAGCATATAGATGTCCTCAATGTACTGAAATTTAGTACACTTAACCAAGGACATTAAATTAGAAAGCAATACATACCTTCTGCTCCTCTAGCAAGGCTTTGCCAGTTGGTTGGAACATAATACAAGCAGCTTGCCTTGTCACAATTACAATAGGCGCATAAATTATTAATGGATAAGCAAGGACAATAGTGAAATTAAAACGCTGTTAATGAATTTCACCCTCTACTACTGCCTGGTAAAATTCTAAAGTTCTCCAGAATAAAAAGCATGTGGTTTGGGTGGGAAAGCTTGTTAGAGTATATACATAATCTGAATAGTGTTTCTGGTTCAAGTCTATTGAAGGATCTCTTCAGTTCTCTACCTGTAGCCAAATGAGTCAAATACGTCAAGATCCTTGGTGGAGTTGCCAGGTTTGACACTGTGTGTGTGTGAGAGAGAGAGAGAGAGAGACAGACAGACAGACAGACAGAAAGAGAGAGAGAAAAAAACCTCTTTCCTATAGACTATAACATTGTAAGCAATACAAAGATTTTAAAGCTTATTTCTTGTAGGATCAGCTAGCAGTAGCACCCTTCCCGATATAATTGCTTAGGCAATTAAGTAATTTTTATTTAATATGAAACATAATGGTGTTTCCCATATAGAAAATAATATTACCATTATTTAAATAATGGTGATTTTTAAAAAATATTTTATTAGGTATTTTCTTCATTTACATTTCAAATATTATCTGAAAAGTTCCCCATACCCTCCCCACCCCAAACTCCCCTACCCACCCACTCCCACTTCTTGGCCCTGGTGTTCCCCCGTACTGAGGGATATAAAGTTTGCAAGACCAAGGGGGCCTCTCTTCCCAATGATGGCCTACTAGGCCATCTTCTGCTACATATGCAGCTAGAGACACGAGCTCTGGGGGTACTGGTTAGTTCATATTGTTGTTCCACGTATAGGGTTGCAGACTCCTTTAGCTCTTGGGTACTTTCTCTAGCTCCTCCATTGGGGGCCCTGTGTTCCATCCCATAGCTCATTGTGAGCATCCACTTCTGTGTTTGCCAGGCACCGGCATAGCCTCACAAGAGACAGCTATATCAAGGTCCTTTCAGCAAAATCTTGCTGGCATATGCGATGGTGTCTACCTTTGGAGGCTGACTATGGGATGGATCCCTGGTGATTTTTAAAAATCAATACATGAAACTATTTAGATTATTTGCAAGTAAGATTCAACCCAACGTCACTGGGTTGGTTTGGTTTTGTTGTTTTTAAGAATAAGCTGCATCTATAAGTATTACACAAATAAGGAAAATATCTATACCTCAGTTCTACACTGGTTACCTAAGAGGGCACCAAAATCTACAGTGGCTCTCCTTCCAACACACCTCCATCCACTAGGGACTCTACCTCTTATGAGGATGTAGGGTTTCCTATCACACATTTAACCTTCCCTTCTAGCCTACCCCTCCATTCCTTTGTGATGCCTGCTTACTAGCAGAACCATGTCTCTCAGTGACCCCCGAGGCCACACTTGCCTGAGACTCAGGTAAGTGCATTGCTTACCTTCATCAGAGAAGCTTTCAGAGACCACAGATGGACCAGAGGCTTTGGAGCACCCAGCCCAAAAGTCTTTATCATACCCATACTCAAGGCTCAGGGACACATGTACAAGAGGAGGCAGGAAAAGCTCTAAGAGCCAGGATGTGATGGATAACTCCAAGGAAATAGTGTTTCACACACTCACAACAGAACTGTAACAGCACACATAAGACCTTCACAGGAAGTCCCAGCACTGAGAAGAGAAGGCATATACTAAGTCCCTTCTCTAATAACATTGCTATTTATAATTGCTACACACTGGGAAAGGAAAAGTCAACTTTCTCTGATGGTATGCATGGGTACATTAACTACACTCTAAGGTGGGCCTCATACCCAGGAATAGCTGTCCAACACAAAATAGACTTCATGTTTTGCTTTGTTGTAGGTTTGTGTTATTGGGGGGTTGGGGAGTCTTGGGTTTTTTGTTTGTTTTGGGGTCTTATTTATTTTTTGTTTATGTTGAAAGATAGAGAGTATAAAGTTGGGTAGCTGGGTGGTGGGAAGGATGTGGGAGGAACTGGGAGAAGAAAAAAAGAATATGATCAAAATATATTTATGAAAAAGAATTTTAATTAAAAGAAGAAAATTAAAAAAATAGAAAAAAGAAGAAAATCGATAATGGAGAGGATACAAAGAAGAACAAAATGATCAAGTCAAAGACAAGCATGCGAGGCTCATCTGGCATGCACGGCATTTTAAAGGGAATGGTTTTCCAACATTTAAACCTGAAAAGAATGTAATAAATATATGCTGCTTGGTCTACGCTGGGCAAGCTGAAAGTCTCCCCCTCCCCCACCAAGCTACCAAAGAAATTGCCTCTTGAATTTCATGCCAGCCCCACTGTCCGCTGGCACCTCGGGTGAGTTTGGTCACACTGATCAGTGCTCATAAGCTGTTGCTTTTTTTTTTTTTTAATTCTATCGGCCTGGATCAGTGATACACTCACTCCCAGTGTGGTTTAGGATCATACTTGCCCTGCAAACAGTCTCCAACTGCAAGTTCACCTTCAAACCACACAAGTGAAGGTGCAACGGAGTGATGAAACCATGGTGTTGGAGGGGCAGAGCCTTTTGCATCAGATCCTCTAGATCAAGAGATTCCAAATTTTTATGTTCAAACACAGCCTCAAGGAATGTTGAAAACTTTGGTTCACTGAACATTTCTATACAGAAATCCAGTTTTTGCCCGAGTTTTTAAGCAGTGGAGATGATGTGAGTTCTCAAATGTCAGCCTACCTTTTGGCTTGAGTCACCCCCCCCCCATATATTGGTTAGTTTTCTATTAATATATGATAAATTCTGTCTTGGTGATAAAGCTGTATGGATTTTTACACTGTCATCTACTGAATGGCATTGTCCCATCCCTCTGAAGCTGAACAGTCATTGTCCCCAGGTTCCCATCTGAAGTCATTTACCACTAGTCCTTACTATGTATTCTTCTTCCACAGAACAGAAACACCTGAAGAGTCATAAGTACAGAAACTGAATTACAAAGCAAGAAAAATTACATCTCACCTATGGCAAACAGTACCCTTTAACATCTGATAGACATTTGTCCTTTCTCCTATGGTAGAGAACTGCCAACTTTAGTGGAACACTCCGTCTGTCAGAATAAAGTTTATACTTCTCATGCCTCCTTAAATCTGCCTTCTCCACATAGCTGGGTTCTAGTCCAAGAAAAAATGAGGAAGTGTTGCCGAACAACAACAACAGATCTCACAAGGTAGCATCTATAACTTTTCCTCTCCCTCTACCACTTCAGCTGAATCTTTGACATGATGATTCACCTCTTGCCTCTATAGCTGCCATTTTGGGCCACTGGGACAAGAGTCACACTGTGCAGAGCCCTTGTCCTATAGGATGTCTTAGGGCTCATCTACCATTCTGATCCTTAACTATTCCCTTAGCCTTCAATGAAAAAAATCTCTCTCTCTCTCTCTCTCTCGTTAAACACACTGTATTTCATTTTATTTAGGTTTTCGTTTAATTGTAGTTGTTTCTAATTATAGCTGTTATTCCAGCTGTGCTTGGAGTAATATTAATTTGAGTAATATAACATCATCACTTGAAGTTATTAAGTGACAAGTTATTGAAAATTCCTTGGGTGCAGCCCACACCATGCTCATAAGGGAGAAAGATATGACAAAGAATCTTAAGTACATAAAGAGAGGAAGAGAAATAATCTTTAGCTACATCCCTTGGAGATAATCTTAACATTTTCCACACTTACTAAGCTATCTCTGTGCCTGTATGTGCCAAGATTAACTCGGTGTTGCTGTTGTTACCCCCACCTACAGAGCAACATACAATGAGAGCAAAATGATTATTTTCCAGATTGTCGCCTTTGTTCAAAATATTCAGTATTGTTTTCCCGAAAGGTCAAATGAGGCTGTCCTATAACTTTAAGCTTGGTAACAGAAACAAAACAAAACAAAAACACAACAAACAAACAAACAAAACAAAACAAAAAGAAAGAGAGAAGAAAAAGAAAGAAAAATTGGCTTCTACTCTTGTTTTATCACACATGTCCTCCTTCCATGGAAATACAATTTTGGCTCCACTGGGAATTAAAATTTATAAATTCATCTTCACAAATAAACTGAAATAAAAATAAGCAGATCTTCCATTATCCGAGCTTATTATAGGCACTCTGTGATCCATATGTTGATTCTAAAGATATTTCTCAAAAGCCAGACCGTACATAAATTTCCACTGCAACATTTCTCTCTTCCTGCTGCAGAGCTTTAAAATTCAAATGCAAACAGGCCATCCTTAAATTATCTCGCCTTGTGAGTGACATTCTCCATTACGGCCTAAATTTACCTCCAGCCCACATAGATGCAGTGTCCACGGTCACTGCTGTGAATTTTAATAGCTGCAATGAAGAATAGTGAAATGGAGGTTTGAGAAATTACTTCTGTGGAAAAGACTTTGCCTCACGTCACGTTAGATATTCTTTCTGAACAGTCAGCCTCGGAGGAAGATATTTACCAAAGAGTCGACTGTGTCTTGGTGTTCACAGAAGAACAGGAAGCACAGACAGGAAATGTCCCACCAGCCACCTGTGTTGCCCCTTGAGATGAGGCAGAGCCCTGTGACACCTTCAAGATGATAAAGCTGGACCGGGGTTGGGGGCTAGAATCCGGTGCTGTGTTCTACCCAGTGTCAAGAAAGGTCAAATGAATCATAAGCATATCTATAGAAATGAGGGGAAGAACCATGCGGAAAAAGCTAACAGTGAGTAATGAGGAGAGAGCTGTGCTACCTACCATGAGCAATCAGCAGAAGAGAAAAAGACGCTGGGAACCGCAGCTTGGATGGAACCAGGCAAGGAATGGACCCAGGTACCCTGTTTCTCCCGGATGAGAGAGGAGAAGCAGAATTCACGGGGAAGTGTAGCTCTAGAAATGTTTTAGAGGTGTATGGTGTGTCAGCAGCACAATATCCCTTCTAATCTTCTCTCTCTGCCTTTTGACTGAGGTCCTAACCAGCCTTGGCAGACTCCATCCCTGAACCTCCTGCCTCACCTGTTTAAGCATCCCTTATCTCTAGCCTTCTAAAGTCACATAGAAGGAGATCTGTAAACTTACGGCTCTTTTCCTGATTCTTTTTCTTAAATACGCTTAGGAAAAGGTAAATCTATCATTATTTATTCATTTGTTACTTCCTAGAAATTTCTGGTTTTCTCCTTTCCCTGTCACCCTCCCTTAGTGTTTCCATACTGCATTTGCAGTTTTCTGGACCTTGAAGTTTCTTATGTAAGGGCATTCATATACAGAAAAATGGTGGTTGTTCACACAACTTAAGCTATTCCAGGATTCTATTCCCCACTCCAAAGGGCAATAAGTAGGGCTAAAACACGCGGCCAGGATTGATATATATTTTTAAAGTCCCTTTGGTGATTCTAATGGACACCTTACTTGGGAGGAACTAGATCAAGAGAAAGTTACAATTCATCATAATATTCTCATCAGTCTCCGTGAGCCCCAATGAGCCCAGGCTAGCTGAATCTGTGGGCCATGCAGTGTCATTGGTTGTCATTCTTCTTTTTTTTTTTATTCCATGTGTATTAGTATTGTTTTCTCCCAATAAATAAAATGATATCTACATACTTCTCGTTTTTTTCTATCTTTATCTATTTATTTTTTCCATGTCTCCTCTGGCTGCACTTTGGATTTGCAAGCTCCAATCTCTTCTTTACTCAAGAGTAACTAAGGACCAGCAACAATCTAGAAAAAAAGACAACATGAAATCTTCTACCAGGGAATGCATGACCCAGAGATGGGGGAAAGGGCAAACAGGGAGAGTTCCAAAAGCTGTAGGATGCCTGTGATTTAAAAGGCATCAACTTCCAATCCCTGTAAAGTACTCTTGCATTCTTTCCTAGTATCACGTGACTCTCTTTTTTTCTCTTATCATAATATTCCCTATTCTATGATATCCTTAGCCATTAGGAATCTCACTGTAAGACATTTCTCCTAGAGAAACAAGTTACACAATTAAAAAATAAAATAAAATAAACAAATGTTTTTTTAAAAACTGAGTAAGAGTAAATTGTTAAAGTTATTGTTGAGAAATACCCTCTGAAGAGTAGGAAAAGTAGTTTAATGCCACTGTAAATAGTTTTCCTCTATCTTCCATGAATGTGAGGCAAGAACGATAAAAGTGGATGTTCCTGGAGCTTACTAGAGTGATCTAACGTTATATATATTATAGAGTAGTGTTTCTCTCTTCATAGTTTAATCCCAATACCCTTATACTAACAGCAAATTGCTCAGGAGCATGAAAGAGAAGAAAACAGATAAAATACACATAAAGGCAAAAAAAAAAAAAAAACTTTAAAAAGTGGTGTATTTCTCTCGCCATTTTTCTCAGTTTTCATATTCAGAAAGCACAGTTGGCTAGAACAGGGAGAACCACTGAAGAGTGAAAAAGACAGATACATGCCCATCATTCTAACTATAACAAAAACTTGCGGGTGCAAAGTTAATGTGAAAACATAAATTTAATAAAATTAAAACTTCATTAGACAAAACCATATATATATATATATATATATATATATATATATACACACACGCGCGTGTGTGTGTGTGTGTGTGTGTGTGTGTGTGTGTGTGTTATTTATATGGCAAATTCATCCTTTCATTTATCCTCTTATTTCATCTTATGAAGTGTTTTTCCTTCCCAAACTCTAGTAAAAATACATAAAATACTAGTATCCACAGTTTAGAGTTCATGCATTTCTTTTGCTTTTGAGTATTCAGGGAAATTAAGTATGATTTTTATTAAAGTTAATAGAATTCTTTCTGACTTTTCATACATAATTCTTTGTAATTATTCCCAAAAGCTAAACATCAACCCAATATATGCAAATGCAGTGATTTAGTTGACACTGTGCCTTTTATCATGATTTTTGCATTGTAAACAAATGGTTATTTTAACTACTTATGCAATGCATTATTGAAAGGCAGCTAATAGCAATCTATATATTTATTAATATTATATTCAAAATAATAATCTCCCCAGAATATGGATTATGTAAGGTGACAGAAGTGTTAATTTCCGTTAACTCCTATATCATATAAATTTTTATTTGCTGTTTTTATAAAATATAGCCCATAATATGTCTTCAATGTTTTTATTATGTTCCAAAAGTCATATTAACAATTTTATGTAAAATGGTGAGCTACGCTTTTCTGACAGAAATAATGTCCAATTTGATTAACTTGACTATGAGAACTGGCTTTTAAAAATCATGTCATACATACATACATACATGTAATGACAATGAATAAAAATGGCAATAAATTTGAAGAAGATCAAAGAGTGGTATGTGGGAAGGTTTCAATGAAGGGAAGAGAAAAATGAAATATCTCAAAAACTAAGTACTGAAAAATATTCTTTAATATTTTAAATCAGTCGGTGGAAATATGTGAAAAATCTGTGTTAGGATTCTCTGCTATGCACATGGCAATACTAGACATATAAGGGGTTGATTGGGGGTAAACTTTTATGGAGACTAATGAGAGAATTAGCGATGTAAGTGTAACTACCACATCATAGTTCTGATACATGGAAAAGGAAAGGAGAAACAAATTGAATAAGCAGACTCACACAGCAATTCAGACCTGAAAAGGTTTTGGCCAACACACTTCATATATTTTGTCTGTTACCATTACTAATATCTCCATTGGTTGGAAGCAATTCAAGGGCAGGGCAGCCTAAGTGTAAACCCTGTGGCAGGTGACCGGAACATTCCACTACTATCTCCTTGAGGTTTGTTCCATAACTGTTGTACACTAAGATAAACCTATAATCAATGGTTTTAAATTTTAAAGGGAGTATTTTACAACATGACTATGTAACATTCTTACATTTTACATAGGTTTACAACATTTCTATTGATGGTGTCATTTGTTGGATGTTGTTTAAGCGGACATGTTTTTTTGAGAATTTATGGGCATAGCTTCCCTGATAATTCTAGGAGACACAATCTCACAGCACACTTGCTGTTCCTCTGGCTCTTAGAATCTTTCCACATCCTCTTCTGAGATGTTCTTTGAGCCTTATGTGCAATAACTGTGTTGCAGACCTATCAGTCAGGGCTGGATACCACACGGTCACTTGTTCTCTGCATTTTGATTGGTTGTGGTTTTCTGTAATGGTGTCCATCTGTTGCAAAACCAAGTTTCCTCATTATAGCATCTTCTTTTCAAATGAAATAAGTAGGAAACAAGGATAGAAGTCTAAAGGCCCAGGAATACTAGAAAGTTCCTAGACAAGAAGCTGAAAAACAGGGTGCTAAGCACACATCTCAATAAAGGTATCCCCTCCTTGATTTGTTCAAAAAGAGATTGGATTTCCTGTGTAATCAAAAAGAAAAATTTTCTTCTCTCTGGATCTCTGAAATCACTACCAGCCACAGAACCCCAGACCATGTAGAGTTCCTTATATTCCCACAAGGTCACAAATACATGACTTTCCACTGGGACTGCTTAATCACTAAACGTGCTCCATTTTAAGAAAAACTTGATCTGACTATACATGACTTGTAATATCAATTACCAGCACCCATGATTTTGGCAAATGTGACCTTGATACAATCTTAAGGCCTAATTTTTTTTTTATCAAAGGATGAGATTATCAAACAATTCTACCATGAGAATACCACTCAGTGAACATTTCTAACTCATGGAATGTTCATCTCCACTTCCCACAGTCTTGACCCATCCTCGCATTATCACTCACTTGGTGGTCACTCATTGTTACTGCTCTCAGGGTACATATATTTGCTTCACCTTTTAAGCAAAGCATTTGATGGCCACTGGGCCAGTCTATAAATCTTTTACTGGTGAGACTAAGAATCTATACAAACTTCTTCAGGCAACCTTCCTGTATTAGTCAGGGTTCTCTAACAGAACTTGTCAGATGAATAGATAGGAGATAGATAGAGATTTTACATATTTTATATATTTTAACTTGAGAGTTATTAGAATGGCTTACAAGATGTGGTTCAGATAATCCAACAGTAGTTGTCTATGAACAGAAAGTCCAAGAATCCAGTAGTTGCTTAGTCCATCAGGCTAGGGGTCTCAGCTGGTCTTGGGATACCCTGGCATCCTGAAGAAGTGGGGTCTAATGCCAATGAAAAATGGACTTGGCAGGAACAAGCAGGCAAAAGGAGATAGATTCCTTCTTCCATAGTCTTCAACTAATTTTCCAGCAAATGGTGTGGCACAGATTAGAAGTGGGTTTTCCCAGCTCAAAAGATCCATATTAAAGGCATGTCTTTCTACTTCAAAAATTCAGATTAACAGTGGATCTTCCTACATGTGTGACTTCCGTTTTTGGTTTTAGTTAATTCCAGATGTAGTCAAGTTGACAACCAAGAATAGCCATCACAAGTCTACCTCTTATGGACACTTGACATACAATCACATCTCCATATTTTGTGATTCATTTCCAAGTGAAAACAATAACCTAATATAATTATGCCTAACATGACATAACTATCCCTCATACAACACAAACGCATCATAAATGTATAATAGTGGCAATGTCCCTTGAGGGACATTCTCTTTCAGTACCCCAAACTTAAATATAACAACCAGTGATATTCTCTTAATTGATGTTACATCACATGATAAAGAGATTGAGAAAAGAAAACACAAATATCTGTGCAAACACATACATAAAAATATGACAAAACACCCATGTCAATTATAATTCTCAGTTCAGTAACTGGTCACATGGACTTAGCTGATATTTATAACTGCCTTCCTCTGCTACCCATTTGGAATTTTCTCCAGCCTCAGAAAGAAACATAGCAGGTCTTGACTCTTTTTTCTGAAGGAGTTACCCATTTCTTCGCTCCTGATGGGTCTGCTCCTTTTATCAGTCTGCCTGGATGAGGTTATTGTAGTTTCCCATTGACTTTAATCACAGGACATGGTAGCACCAAGAGACACCTTAAAGGACCTCCTGCACTTCATTAACTGTCTTACTTCCATTGTGTAAAAACAATCCAGTTTCCACGTGGTAACCTGGACCCCCCCCCCACACACACACACCAATAACAACAACAACTACAACAACAACAACAACAAAACAAAATACCTTTCTTCCCCTAGATCCACTCCCCCTCTCTTTCCGCTTCAGAAAAGAACAGGCCTCCAAGAGACAACAGTCAAACAGGACAAAACAAGACACACAAGGCAAAAGCCCTCATATCAAGGCTGAACAAAGCAACCCAATATAAGAGAAAGGCCCCAAGACCAGGCTAAAGATTCAGAGACATGCCCACTCCTACTGTTAGGAGTCTCATGAAAACACCAAGCTAACAGTCATACAATACACACAGACCATGTGGTGTAGACCCATTCAGGCCTGTGCTTGTTGCTTCAATCTCTGTGAGCCCATGTGGGCCCTGCTTAGTTGATTCAGTGGGCTATGATTTCCTGGTGTCCTCCATCTTCTCTGACTCCTACAATCTTTCCTCCCACTCTTCCATGGGGTTCCCAGATTTCTGAGGGGAAGAACCCAATGGAGACTTCCAATGTAGAGTCTCTCTCTGCAAAATCTCTAGCTCTGAGTCTCTGCATTTTCACCCCTACCTGCTGACACAGGAAGCCTTTCTGATGACTAGACAAGACACAACTCTATAAGTATAGCAGTTTATCATTAGGAATTATTTCATAGATTTTTTTTCCAGTCATGTTTGGTCTCTAAGCTATCCAGTCTCTGGTTCATAGCCACCCAGGCAGTATAGGTAGGAAATGGTCTCTCTTTTTCATAGTATGGCCCTCAAGTTAATGCAAACATTAGTGAGCCACTCCCAGGTTTGTGCCACCATTGCCACAGCACATCCTGCTGGCAAGATAGACTATAGGTGGATGGGTTTTGAGGCATTGGAGCCCTGATATCAGTTTTCAAAGAGCAAACTTTTATCGAATCATCACCCTGGGTTACATTTGGTTGAGTTGTTGACTGACAAGTTCCCACAGGTGTGCCTTTCATTAAGGTCCTTCCTCAAGGGAACCTGGATGTTCTTTCATTCAAGAATTTCTGGGTCTGCAAACTAGCTCAAATCTGAAAATTGATTCATAAGACAAATTCCCTTTTGCCATGATCCAAAGGAGCCTTTTTTCCCATTTGTTTGAGAGTTTTTCCATGTATGCAGATCAAACACAGATTCTGTAGGCTTCTTATCTATTTCATATCTGAAAACTCCATGATTGGATAGTACCATGCCACCATAAAATTCATTTTGCTTTAGCTGGTTATTGTACGATGGGCCACTCCAGGCATTACTTTCTCTGTTCTTATTACCATAATTATGATCACCTTGCCTTGCTGACACCTGGCCCCTGCTACCTCGGGGACCAATTAAATCATTGCATTTAATTTATTCAACTGAGCAACAGCATCTCCAATCCTAAGGTCTGGCACAAGAAAAGAGGCCACAACAAATCTCTTCAAATGTGCTGGTGCCCCTCTCACCATTGTTTCTTATAGGATTAGTGAAGGCCTTATCTTCTAGGTCTTCCCATTGTGGAAAATTAGGCTTTTATAAAAAATACATACTCTAGAATTGCAGTTTCCCTGAACTTTAAAAATCCCTTCAACAGCACTAACCCAAGGGATACCAGGTATCTCCAACTCCTTTTCAGTAGGCCTTTTTTTGACACCCATGTTTCAGCCAACCAATCAAACAAACTTTTGACACCTTTTTAAACTGTACAACCTTCCATATTAAATCTAGAATCTTCAATCAAACTGCCCATATCAACAAACTCAGGCTGATCCAGTTTTATGTTCCTTCCACAATTATTCAACACCCTTAAAATCTGTTCCCACACATATTCCCCAGACTTCTGTCTGAATGAATTAGCAAACTCGTCAGTTTTATCTCTGTACTCATCGCTTCCCTTCATTGTATTCTGAGATGCTGAAAATTGGTTGATTTTCATCACAGGGCTCATTCTTATCCTTTGTTGGTTTATCCAGAGAGGCTAGGAGCAATCAAGCAGCATCATTACTTTCTTTATTTTTCACAAACTGTCAAAGTTTTATGTACAGAGCCAAATAAACTCTGTGTGTGTGTGTGTGTGTGTGTGTGTGTTGCTGCCCACAATCAGTGAATCAGGATAATCAAATGCATTAATCCCTCTTGTATGTAATATAGTTCACACCATGGGCTTCCAGGACTCTCTGAGCTCCCAGGAGAGGCTTCAGGAATTGGAAAAGCTTTGATAAGTCTAGGTGTTGATGAATCTGAAAGCTTATTCACAAACGTAACCATTCATTGTTATACTTCTAGTACTCTAGAACCATTTTGGAACCAAACTCTGTATTTTAGAGTAACAGAACTTACAGAATATATATAGAGCAATAGATACATAGATGATAGATTATTATGTTTATAGATTATGTTATTATATATTATATGTCTAATATATTTTATTATATAGACAATATATACTCTGGCTTGTAGAATAAACATAAGTAACATAAGTTCAAATGTTAGTTTCTGAAGGAGTGATATATATATATATATAGAGAGAGAGAGAGAGAGAGAGAGAAAGAGAGAGAGAGAGAGAGAGAGAGAGAGAGAGAGAGAGAGAGAGAATGTCAAACAGAAGCTGAAGTTAAACAAATATTCCCAAATATTAAATCTCCCTGAATTCATAGTCACTGGGAAGACATAAACATTAAAGCCAAACATGAAAACATTCTGGCCAGTGGCTCTTCTCAGGGTGAGTGAGAACGGGCTGCAGTTATTTACTTTCCTAAGGAATACTAGAAAATGAGAATCCAGACCCGCTGAGGGTTTATGACTTTGTTTCTGACTAGAACTGCTTTCTCATGGCTATAACTGATCTTTCCAAAGGGCTGAGCTTCGCTGAAGCATGCTTACCCTGTCCCACAGTGCAGTATAAGAGCAACTCAGAGAACAGGAGAGAAGAGTAAGTGGGAAGGGAAATGACTGCAGTCCTGGAACATATTGATATGATTTGAAGACATTCCCCATCTAGATTCATAGTTGATTAAACTTCTAAAATAAATCACTTTGAGTTAACATTTTTATTTGAGTAGTTTTAAAATCTAATAAATTCAGTCAATGATACTCTTATAAATTATTTCAGAGGAAGTCATTTTATGCCAAAAATTAAATTATGCATTACACATATAATTGCATATGAATAAAAATCTGCCTTAATTTTTCCTTCCCAGAAATACACATTTAATTCATAGTGAATCTGAGGACCATAATGTGCACTGAGTGAATCTGAGGGATCAACTCAATTAAAGATGTATAATTAATCACTTTTTAAATTTTTGAGTTACTGTACCATTTGCTGTCGACTTTTCACATATTTCTATCATTACACTTTGTTCCTTTATCCAGCTCCCTCTGCTATCACCTTTGTCCCCCTCCTGCTGGCCTCCTTTCTCCTACCAGAGACATCACATCTACCCTAGTCACAAATATTCATACCTCACTTCTCTTTCCTTTAAGATCCTCTCCTCCCCTTATAGATTCACACACTCACACTCAATCACATAACACAATCATACACATCATACATTAAAACATATACTTATATACACACTCACATACATGCATTCATACACTCGCACATGCACAAATACACACACTTACACAAATATATACATATACACACTGACATAATACACATTTACACACACTAAAACATACACTCACGCAAACATATACACAAATACACTTACACTCACACATACATACTCTCTCACACACACACATATACTCAATGAAATTCACACATACCCACACTCACACAATACACACAGACTTACTTATTCACTCATACACATACTACACACACACACACACACACACACACGTCTGCATTTTCACTTAACATAATGATCTCCAAGTTGCATCTTTTTTCCTCAAACTGATATGGTTTCATATTTATTATTCATAATCTACATGTGTGTATATATACATATACATACATTTTAATATTGCACTAATATTGTTTAAACCAAATGTTTTATGATGTGTCAGTTACTGAGGGCTGCTTTCTCCTTCTCCATTCTCAGGTATTTGCTGGAGAAACCAGGCCTAGCCTGACATTTTAGCTTAATTAATCTTTTTCCTAGTCATCATTCAAGACTAAAATATAAAGGAGGGCTAGAAATGCAAATCAGAGGGGCTGGGGAGGTAGCTGAGAGGTTAAGAGTGCTTGTTCCACAATAATGAGGACCTGAGTTCCAATCCCAACTACACACAAGAACAACCAAAAATGTTCATAGCTGAGGGTAATTATAATACAGCATTACAGGGTGGGGCTGTCAGATCCCAAGAGCTCACCTGGGCAGTCAGCCCAGCCAACCAGCTTCAGGCTCAGAGAGCACCTGCTCCAAGTCAAAATTCATGGCAGTGGATGGGGTCCTGCTCTAGCCTCCTTATGCAGGCACAGTGACCCACGCACCCATATACACACATACAGGCACCATAAACATGAACAAACACATGCACCCTACACACAACAGGCAGAACAAGAAGAAATGAGCCAAATGATATAACCTAAAAGATGAAAACAAATTCTAGACATGAGATTTATTGAAGAAATTGCTAATGGAGAAATCTCTAGAATTTTCTCCACTAAAAATAATTGCAAAAATGTATTGTTGACATAAAAATAAATAAGATTTTCTTTAGAAGGCAGGAATTCTATAGTCTTTATCCTAAGGCAAACTAAAAAGGTTTTTTTTTCAACTTCTGAATCCATTTCTAGGTATTTACTGTGAATAACAGAGAATAAACACTTTCATATAATAATGAGACAGCTATGATGTGTTCATAGTGTTCAACTTAGAAATGCCATATAAAATAGCACTGTATATAATGCTTGTTTATTCAGATAGTCGATAATTTTTCAAACATATACATTGTTACAGAATATTTATAAAATAACAAAGTCTAAAAATGTTTAAGACTATAATTATTTGCTCTGAAGGAAAATCAGTCTCCTAAAGTTTGCAAGAATTACTGGTTTTGCAAATTAGCAAAGAGAGATTAGTGAGTTGTTGTCTCCTAAAATTGCCCAGCTGCCTCTAATTTGGGAAAGATAAATGCAGGTTAGGAATACCACTGGAGACCAACAAACAAGCATTAGCAGGGAGCCAAGCTGAGGGGAAGAAGAGACCATTTGTAGAAGAAAAAGAAAATCTTGAGAAGCTGAGGAAGTTTGTGCTGAGGAATTGTCATAGAGCACTTATTTTGAAAACCACTTTAATATGTGTAACTGTTCCAACTGCAAAGGTGGAACAGCTGCTCATAGCTGATACACCTGGAAACTCCATGGATGGGCAGCTGCTCACAGCTGTTACACAGCTGTGACACCTGGAAACTTCACCTCTACAGAACATTGTGCTGTCTCTTTACAGTAGCTTTTGTATATATTGAAAGGAAGAAGTAAGGACAAGGGAGGACACTTGGGGGAAACAGGGCACAGGGTCATGGTATTAGTCTGCAGTAAGTGTCAGCTCTGTAGAATCCTAGAACAATGGTGCCATGTGCATGTTAGAATTGTAATTAAGTATGTTTTGTACAAGATTATAAGGAAGCTCAAATTCAGTCTTTGTTTCATAAACCTCCTAGAGCAGCTATCTTCATGACACTGTGGATTATGATTCGGTCGCTGCTGCAAACTGTTCATATCTGAAAGACTTGGCCCATGGCTGACATGTGTTTTCATGTCCTGACTACAAGAATGCATAACACTTATAAAACTTTCTCCTTCTGAATCATTGGGACTAAAACTTGAATATCTGCATATATCAAAAGAAGAGGCCAATTTCAACTGGATTCTTATTGCCAGTTGGGATGGTTACTCTCAATTTCAAAAGGAAGAAATGTGTAATGACTTAGGAGGCAGGCCTCTTGGCTTCCCTGACAGGGGTTATTGAGATTAGCTGAAATGTGAAGACCTATCCACTATGGGTAGGACCATCCCCTGAGCTGAGATCCCAGACTGTTTTACAAAAGAGAGAGTGAACTGAGTATAAGTGTTTATCTACGTCTCTTGACAGTGGATGCAAAGTGACCAATGGTCTTAAGCTCCCTGCTGCTTTGGCTTCCCAATAATAGTGGAATAGAAGCTCAAACTGTGAGTCAGAATAAACCCTTTTCCCTTACCCTAGTCAGATGATAAGATACCATAGCAACAGAATAAGTAACCAAGAAACAGGCCCATGTGTTCTGAAGATATGCTGAAAAAAAAAAAAACCTGAACTGAAGAGCTTTGCTCATTTCACACTACGTACTGACCCAAGGTTTCAGCCATACATGGCCTCCTGTAACACAAGACTCCAGCTGTACGGTGTTGTCAAATGACTACAGTGCCTTTTCCTTGCTGGAGTGCCACTCTTAGCTGAGTGTGGTGGCACATGGTGGCACATGCCTATTTGATGTGTATGATGTCCTATTTCCACCAAATATTCCATATTTTCTTTGTCCTCAGTCATCCACAATTGTCAGAATTTGTTATCTGCTAGTAGAAATAAAAAAAAATATTTTTGAAGAGTTGGGTTCCCAGATCTTGCTTTCTTTGATTGCTTGCCACGAACACTCCAGTGAAGTCTGCTTGACAGGCCGATCGAGAGGCCTGGAAGCGCTCACAAGGCAAAGAGTTTCACAGAGACTCACCTCCTGGGTTTTGGCGTTCTCATTAACCCATATACTCATACCCTATCCCCGTGTTAGTCTGCTGTATGGATCCGCGTGCTCTCTTTTAGTATAAGTGCCTTTTAAGATTGAATTCTGACATAGCTAAGCCTTCGCCAGTGTTCCAATGTCCTAGAAAGTCTTTGAGCTGACCATGGGCTTGGAATTCTATGTTGCCTATTCAGTGCCATTCAGAATTGCCTCTGGTATTACACTATCACTTAGAATAAAAGCCAAGTCACTCCCATATACAGGAATTTACAATGGTTTAGGAAGTAGATCGGGCTGTGGTTTTAGAGTATTGCATTATTCATGAGATGGTTAGCTAGAATGGAACTCCCTAATTAGAACTATGACTTAGGTGTGAAAACCCTTGCCCTAGGAGTGTAAAGACCTCACACCTGGCTTCTAAGACTATGGCTGAACTTAGATAGGGCTGACTTTGTCTCAGTTATTTTATTGCCCAGTTCCTACCAGTCTTTGTGTTTACATTCCTCTTTTTTGTGTAAGAGTCATTAAGCATCTGGTAACCTCATTTGTACCTTGCCGATGTGTCACTTAACTTCCCTATTCCCTATTTTCTTCTGTATAAAAGGTTTGATGCTCAATTTGACAAATTACATTCAGATTCTACACAATCTCGTGTGTTGGTCTGTCTGTCATTCACTGACTCTTTGCCCACCTGTGACCAGAGACCCGTTCCACGCAGACAAAGGGACCCAGAGCGTCTGCAGCAATTGCTGTAGTTTTCCATTGACCTTTGCTTTTGGAGAGAAAGTATTACTCGGCTTTACATAGCTCCCTGTGAAGCATCTACATGATTTCTACCTATAAAATGGTTTTAATCACCCCAGCCTTTGTGCTGAGCTCTTGAATTCTCATGAGATTTATCTCCCACTCTCTAACATCCAGATTACTAAGACTTGAAGGGCATTTGTTGTGTCAGGATTACTAAAGCCGACACAGCACACAGTGTAATGGACCAGCATAGTATTCTATGATATATAAAGCCATGTAAGATCCCTCTGGTTTATCAGAAGAAATAGGAAAGTTGAAAGTGACCTGAGGAAATGTAATGAAAATTGGCTGATCTCTCTGCCTCATGGAGACTCAATATTTGTGATACATTCTTCCTATTAGAAATTGATAGCATTCACAATCTGGATGTAGACTTGTTTTAATAAAGATGCCTATCTGTAAGGATAACTGCAGTTGGTACCATAATCTGATTGCCCCAATAGTACTCTAACTTTCCTTTGAGATCTGGATAGGATTATATCAACCTAAAGCATAGCTATATGGGAATATGGTGGGAGTCACCACCCATCTTGTCTCTGATGGTGTCTTAGTCAGGGTTTCTATTCCTGCACAAACATCATGAACCAAAAGCAAGTTGGGGAGGAAAGGATTTATTCAGCTTACAATTCCACATTACTGCTCATCACCAAAGGAAGTCAGGACTGGAACTCAAGCAGGTCAGGAAGCAGAAACTGATGCAGAGGCCATGGAGGGATGATACTTACTGGCTTGCTTCCACTGGTGTGCTCAGCTGACTATTTTTATAGAACCCAAGACAACCAGCCCCGGATCATTCATAATGGGCCCTCCCCACCCTTGATCACTAATTGATAAAATGTCTTACAGCTGGACCTCATGGAGGCATTTCCTCAAGGGAGGCTCCTTTCACTGTGATAACTCCAACTTGTATCAAGTTGACACACAAAGCAAGCCAGTACAGTGGTATCAGTAATCTCCTGAATGTGGTACACTTTTGGCTAACACTTTCGACAAAAGTAGATGGGAGGGTTACTCTCAAGGGATTTCACTGGGCTTCCCTACTATAGCAGTAGGAATGTTCACCACAGGTGAGAGAAAATATATACAGAAATATTGCTTCTAACTAACTGTATGTATTTCTGCTTTGCATTCTAGGTGTGAAAATGAACACAGGAGGAGTCATTGTTAAAGATTGTATTTAGGTCAATCAATGTATCAACTATCTATCAAAGACTCTGATCAGCAGGACCATTCTGCTTTGACTCTAGACAACAGAGTAATTTCAGAGGCAATTTCTGTGACTCTGCAACAGTTTGGGGCATTTTCCTTTCCCTGAAAGACTCCCTCCTGGTAAAGAGCAGAGCTGCCGATGGAGACTTGTATGAGCATTCACAATAAACATTCCTTAGTGTCTTTTCATTTATAAGTGAAGAGGTTTCCACACAAGAATGTTGGGAATGATTGTAACTCTCTACTCCATGGCCTTGAACACATTATTTGGTACTTCAGTACTAAAAGATTATCTGCTCAGATGCAGTAAATCCAACTATACATGGTTGCAATAATGGGTTGAATGGTGGTGCTTGCAAAGACATTTTCATATTTTGGCATCATAAATGGAATCTTGTTTTGGATAATGGGTCTTTATAAATAGAGCTAAGTTGACAATCAGGGTAGGATATCGAGGCTAGAAAGATGAGGCAACAGCTGAAAGAACATGTTGCTCTTATACAAGACCAGGAACCGGAACCCACATAACAGTTCACAATAGCCTATGACTTCAGTTTCAAATGACCTTCCATGGCCCCCGGGGATACCAGACACATACATACATGTGTGTGAACATTTTTTATTTCATATTTTCTTACACTTACATTTCAAATTTTATCCCATTTCCTGGTTGCCCCTCTGAAAACACCCTACCCCCTCCCCCCTCGCCCTTCTCACCAACCCACCCACTCCTGTTTCCCTGTTCTGGCATTCCCCTACACTGGGGTATCAAGCCTTCACAGGAACAAAGGCCTTTCCTCCCATTGATGTCCAACAAGGTCGTCCTTTGCTACATATGCAGCTGGAGTGATGGGTCCCTCCATGTGTAGTCTTTGGTTGTTTGTATAGTCCCTAGGACCTTGGAGGTACTGGTTGGTTCATATTGTTGTTCCTCCTATGGGTCTGCAAACCCCTTCAGCTACTTCAGTCCTTCAGTCTCTGCTCCACCCTTTGTCTCTGTATCTCCTCCTAAGGGTATTTTGTTCCCCCTTCTAAGAAGGACCTAAGTATCTATACTTTGGCCTTCCTTCTTCTTGAGCTTCATTTAGTCTGTGAATTGTATCTTGGGAATTCTGAGTTTCTGGACTAATCACTTATCAGTGAGTGCACACCATGTGTGTTCTTTGTGACTGGGTTACCTCACTCAGGATGATATTTTCTGGTTCCATCCATTTGCCTAAGAATTTAATGAATTCAGCCGGGCGTGGTGGCGCATGCCTTTAATCCCAGCATTCGGGAGGCAGAGGCAGGCGGATTTCTGAGTTCGAGGCCAGCCTGGTCTACAAAGTGAGTGCCAGGACAGTCAGGGCTACACAGAGAAACCCTGTCTCGAAAAACCAAAAAAAAAAAAAAAAAAGAAGAAGAAGAATTTAATGAATTCATTGTTCTTAATAGCTGAGTAGTGCTCCATTGTGTAAATGTACCACATTTTCTGTATCCATTCCTCTGTTGAGGAGCATCTGGGTTCTTTCCAGCTTCTTGCTATTATAAATAAGGCTGCTATGAACATAGTGGAGCATGTGTCCTTATTACATGTTGGAGTATCTTCTGCATATATGCCCAGGAGTGATATTGCTGGATCCTCAGGTAGTACTATGTTAAATTTTCTGAGGAACCACAAAACTGATTTCCAGAGTGGTTGTACCAGCTTGCAATCCCACCAGCAATGGAGGAATGTTCCTCTTTCTCCACATTCTCACCAGCATCTGCTGTCACCTGAGTTTTTGATCTTAGCTATTCTGACTGATGTGAGGGAGAATCTCAAAGTTCTTTTGATTTGCATATCCCTGATGACTAAGGATGTTGAACATTTCTTTAGGTGCTTCTCAGTCATTCAGTATTCCCCAATTGAGAATTCTTTGTTTAGCTCTCCATTGCATTTTTTAATAGGGCTATTTGGTTCTCTGGAGTCTATTGAATTCTTTGTATATATTGGATATTAGCCCTCTATCGGATGTAGGGTTGGTAAAGATCTTTTCCCAATCTGTTGATTGCCATTTTGTCCTATTGACAGTGTCCTTTGCCTTACAGAAGCTTTGTAATTTTATGAAGTCCCATTTATCAATTCTTGAACTTAGAGCATAAGCTATTGGTGTTCTGTTCAAGAAAATTTCCCTGTGCCTTCAAGAAAATTTCCCTGTGCCTTCAAGAAAATTTCCCTGTGCCTGCGTTGTTGAGGCTCTTCCCCACTTTCTTTTCTATTAGTTTCAATGTATCCAGTTTTATGTGAAGGTCCTTGATTCACTTGGACTTGAGCTTTGTACAAGGAGATAAGAATGGATCAATTTGCATTCTTCTACATGCTAACCGCCTGTTGAACCAGCACCATTTGTTGAAAATGCTGTCTTTTTTCCACTGGATGGTCTTAGCCCCCTTTTCAAAGATCAAGTGACCATAGGTTTGTGGGTTCATTTCTGGGTCTTAAATTCTATTCCATTGATCTCCCTGACTGTCACTGTACCAATACCCTGCAGTTTTTTTTAACATAATTGCTTTGTAGTATAGCTTGAGGTCAGGATGGGGATTCCCCAAAAAGTTCTTTTATTGTTGAGAATAGTTTTCACTGTCCTGGGTTTTTTGCTATTCCAGACGAATTTGCAAATTTCTCTTTCTAACTCTATGAAGAATTGAGTTGGAATTTTGATGGGACTATGGGACTGTTTAGATCGCTTATTTGATCCTGATTTGGTACCTGGAATCTGTCTAGAAAATTGCCCAATTCATCCAGATTTTTCAGTTTTGTTGAGTATAGGCTTTTGTAGTAGGGTCTGATGATTTTTTGGATTTCCTCCATTTCTGTTGTTATGTCTCCCTTTTCATTTCTGATTTTATTGATTTGGATACTGTCTCTGTACCCTCTGGTTAGTCTGGCCAAGAGTTTGCCTATCTTGTTGATTTTTTTTCAAAGCAGCAGCTCTTGGTCTTGTTGATTCTTTGTATAGTTCTTTCTGTTTCCACTTGGTTGATTTCAGCACTCAATTTTTTTTATTTCCTGTCATCGACTCCTCTTGGGTGTATTTGCTTCTTTTTGTTCTAGAGCTTTCAGGTGTGCTGTCAAGCTGCTAGTGTAAGTTCTCTCCAGTTTCTTTTTGGAGGCACTCAGAGCTATGTTTTTTTTTTTTCCTCTTAACACTGTTTTCATTATGTTCCATCAGTTTGGGTATGTTGTACCTTCATTTTCATTGAATTCTAAAACGTCTAATTTCTTTATTTTTTCCTTGACCAAGTTATCATTGAGTAGAGTGTTGTTCAGCTTCCACATGTATATGGGGTTTCTATTGGTTTTGGTTTTATTGAAGACAAGCCTTAGTCCATGGTGATCTGATAGGATGCATGGGATTATTTCAATCTTCTTGAGGCCTGTTTTGTCACCAATTATATGATCAATCTTGGAGAAGGTACCATGACTTCCTGAGAAGAAGGTATATCCTTTTATTTTAAGATAAAATGTTCTATAGATACCTGTTAGATCCATTTAGTTCATAACTTCTGTTAGTTTCACTGTGTCTCTGTTTAGTTTCTCTTTCCATAATCTGTCCGTTGATGAGAGAGTGGGGTGTTGAAGTTTCCCATTATTATTGTGTGAAGTACAATGTGTGCTTTGAGCTTTAGTAAGCTTTCTTTTATGAATGTGGGTGCCCTTGCATTTGGAGCACAGATGTTCAGAATTGAGTTCATCTTAGTAGATTTTTCCTTTGATGAGTATGATGTGTCCTTCATTATCCTTTTTGATGCCTTTTGGTTGAAAGTCCATTTTACTTGATATTGGAATGGCTACTTTAGCTTGTTTCTTGGGACCAGTTGCTTGGAAAATTGTTTTCCAATTTTTTACTCTGAGATGGTATCTGTCTTTGTCACTGAGGAGGGCTTCCTGAATGTAGCAAAATGTTGGGTCCTGTTTATGTAGCCAATCTGTTAGTCTGTGTCTTTTATTGGGTAGTTGAGTCCATTGATATTAAGAGGTATTAAGAAAAAGTAATTGTTGCTCCCTGTTATTTTTGTTGTTACAGGTGAAATTATGTTTATGTGGGTATCTTCTTTTTGCTTTGTTAAAAGATTATTTTCTTGCTTTTTCTACAGTGTAGTTTCCCTCATTGTGTTGGAGTTTTCCACTTATTATCCTTTGAAGGGCTAGATTTGTGAAAAGATATTGTGTAAATTTGGTTTTGTCATGGAATATCTTGGTTTCTCCATCTATGGTAATTGATAGTTTTGCTGGGTATAGTAGCCTGGGCTGGCATTTGTGTCCTCTTATAGTCCCTGGCGAGAAGTCTGGTGTAGTTCTGGTAGGTCTGCCTTTATATGTTACTTGACCTTTTTCCCTTATTACTTTTAATATTCTTTCTTTGTTTTGTGCATTTGGTGTTTTGATTATTATGTGACAGGAGGAATTTCTTTTCTGGTCCAATCTATGTGGATTTCTGTAGGCTTCTTGTATGTTCATGGGCATCTCTTTCTTTAGGTTAGGGAAGTTTTCTTCTATAATTTTGTTGAAGATATTTACTGGCCCTTTAAGTTGGGAATCTTTGCTCTCTTCTATACCTATAATCCTTAGGTTTCATCTTCTCATTGTGTCCTTGATTTCCTAGATGTTTTGTGTTAGGAGCTTTTTGCTTTTTTCTTTAATTGTTGTATCAATGATATCTCTGGTATCTTCTGCATCTGAGATTCTCTCTTCTATGTCTTATATTCTATTGGTGATGTTTGCATCTACAACTCCTCTCTTTCCTAGGTTTTCTATCTCCAGAATTGTCTCCCTTTGTGATTTCTTTATTGTTTCTCCTTCCATTTTTCCTTCATCTGGTTGGTTATGTTTTCCTGTAACCCTCTAAGGGATTTTTGTGTTTCCTCTTTAAGGACTTCTATCTGTTTACCTGTGTTCTCCTGTATTTCTTTAAGGGAGTTATTTATGTCCTTCTTAAAGTCTTCTATCAGTATCATGTGATGTGATTTTTAGACCTAAATCTTGCTTTTCCAGTGTGTTGGCATATCCAGGACTTGCTGTGGTGGGAAAACTGGGTTCTGATGATGCCAAGTAGCCTTGGTTTCTGTTGGTAAGGTTCTTGCTCTTGCTTTTTGCCATCTAGTTATGTCTGGTGTTAGTTGGTCTTGCTGTCTCTGGCTAGAGCTTGTCCCTCTTGTGGACCTGTATGCCTGCATCAGCACTCTTGGGAGACCAGTTCTCTCCTAGTGGGACCTGTGTCCAGTGGGTTGTGGAACAGCTTTAGCTCCTGTGTGCAGATGGTGACTGGCACTTGTAAACATTAATGTGTATAAAATAGAAGTAATTATTCTATAGATATGAGAACATCCTAAATTAGGTGGGCAGGCCCAATCAAGTGAGAAGTGTCATTTTAAGGCACAAGAATGTAGAAAGGAAGCATTTTGAAAAGGTCCATCTTGGAAATATAGCCAATAGACAAAGAGGTGTCAAAAGCCACCATAGACTGCCAGGGGTAATGTTTGATGTCCCATATGGATTCCAGAGGAGACCAGAGGTTGAACACAGCAGTGGCGAGCTCACCTAGATCCACAAATACCCAAACTTAATTCCTATGTCTCAACAGTAATACAAGATTTGAGAGAACTTGCAGTTCTGCAAACACCCGTAAGACTTCTGGACTCTAAAAAGAAAAAAAAAAAAATTTTTGTTCTTTTAATCTACCAAATTCATGGCAGTTAGCTATGATAACCCTGGGAAAACAATACAACTACTCATTTTAATCATTATGGTTCTGATTACCAGTATTTAAATGATCAATCATTGTTATAATTTTCAACAGAGCCAAGTTATTCTGTCTCTGGGGCCTCTTTTCATTTTATTTTTGGTACAATTAGATCTAAACCTAACTTTAGCCATATAATGTTGCATTAAGTTATTAGGAGACTGGTATAGCTGATATCTAGCACTCATTTTATCTTTTCTCAGTGAGTTCTATATTCATTTCTTAGCAGACTGAGTTTTTCACTCCCTCCTTGAACCAATGAGAAAAGCACTTCTGTATTTTGAATGTAGTTATTTTAGATATCTCAGAGTTGGAATTATACAATTTTTGTCTTTTATGAATGACTTTTTTCACTTAATGTCTTCAAAGTTCATCAATATAGTTGAATATTGCAGAACTTTTTAGAAGGCTGAGTAATTGTCCATTAAATTGTTTCATGATTGGTTGGGTGCAAATTATTTAGTTATTTAGTTATTGCTGATAGTATTTCACTAACAGGGAAGAACCTTTCTTTGAATATTTCTTTGTAATCCTAATTATCAAGAAATGAGATGGGTGGAACAATCAACTCTCAATTCTGAGAAAAGGCTTCACTCTGTAATCCAGACTGCCCTGGAACTCACTCACTGTACAGCCCAGGCTGACCTCAAACTCACAGCAATCCTCTTGACCTCAGACCCCAGAATGCTGGGATTGCAGGTGTGAGCTATTATGCCTGGTGACTCTCAATCTCTGAGAAAGTTTTATATTATTTTTCACAGAACTTGTATGATTTTGCATTCCTGCTGTTAGTGTGCAAGGTTCCAATTTCTATATAACTTTCATCAATACAGGCTTTGTATTTGTTTGCTTTCTTACTTTTATCCTTCAGGTTTCTCATATCTTCTAAGTCTCTTTCTCAGATATTTAAGTTTAACCACCCTGGATTCTAATATAAAACATCATATTATTTCCATTAAGCCAAATTATCAGTTTCTCTCCCTATCATTACCTCAAGAGAATGGGGACCAGCAATCCTAGCTATTTTCAACAATGCTGAAAATCTACTAACCAAATCCATTCTTCTTTTCTTCCTTTCTTCTTCCCTTCTTCCTCTCTTGAAAAGGATTCATTATGAAGCCCATCATGCCTTGGGATCTTGCTATACTGTCCACACTGACATTAAGCTTACCAGCCACCAGTCTCTGTACCTCCAGTGCTCAGACAACAATTATCTTAAGAAACCATTTGGAGGAGTATCATATTTGGAGTTCATACATATACTTTCACTCTAACCCACCTATCATCGGTAGAGGCCATATTTAATATAGGATTCAGTTAAATATATCTAGTCATATTCCCAGCCTCATTATAACACATGCAATCCTGGGCTCCAGGCAAGAACATAAATTTAACGTGTGTATTGGGGTTTTACTGCTGTGAACAGATACCATGACCTAGGCAACTCTTATAAGGACAACATTTAATTGGGGATGGCTTACCGGTTCAGAGATTCAGTCCATTATTATCAAGGTGGGAGCATGGTAGAACCCAGGCAAGAATGGTTCAGGAGGAGCTGAGAGTTCTACATCTTGATCAGAAGGCAACCAGGAGAATACTGGATTCCAGACAGCTAGGACAAGAGTCTTAAAGCACACTCCCACGGTGATACATTCCTCCAACAAGGCCACACCTACTCCAACAAGACCACACCTCTAAATAGTTTCAATCTCTGGGCCAAGCATATTCAAACCACCACAGCTTGATTCATCTTTAACTTCATATTTTACTATATAAATTATTACAAAACATACTGTTATGTATACTCTTCCTATACTTAATTTTTAAAAAATGTTACTACTCTGCAACTCCTCCACTGTTCAGGCTAATTCTCAACAGTCACACGTGGTTTTCTTACTCAAGACCCTTACCTTAACATCAAATCTAACATGCATTCACATTTAATTGGCATGTTGCCCTGTACACTGTACACTAACACTCCAGGTTTAACTATTAGTTACATCGCCCTCATATAAACAAGAGGTAAGAAATCTCTCCATGGTTGCCATCTCAATTTTTGACAGGGTCACTTTCAAGTTATCATTTTTTTTTCTATGAATACTCTCTAACTTATGAGATACTCACATTACGGCATTCTTTGTCATCAAAGTGGCTATGATGGTATAAATTGAAATGCCTTGGTAACTAGTTGATGGAGTAGTTTGAGTAGTGATGGAATAGTGAGTGGTGTAACATAATTAGTGCAGTAATTCACTGGTGAATTCACAATGTGAGGGCATTATTAGGAGGAATCTGGGAAGTGGGATTTGGATGGAAAAAGTAGTTCCTTGAAACTCTCTCAGGCTTATATTTTTCAAAACCTACTATAATAAAGGTTCTTAGATGCTTTAACCTCCTTTCTAGCCCACCCCCCCTACAGAGGTAGTGGAAGGAAAAGCTTAACAGGGCAAAGGAGGAAGTTCTGTGGAGCAATTCTAATCTCCATTGAAGGGGCTAAAATATCATGAGAAGTTCTTTGATGCGTTTCTCTCTATGAAGTCAGCAAAGACTGCAAGGTGAACCAATGCAACAGCATTGTCAGCAAAGACCAGCATCAGTCAAGCCCAACAGAGACCGTCAAAGAGTAGCTAGACAAACCAATACTCACAGCATCATCCACTGTCTGTTATATCTATACCCTTTCCAAACATCACATGCGCTCTCAAGTATCCATTCTACCAAAATATCACATGCCCCTTTCCAGGCAGCTTCCAGAAAACCACCATGAATCTATTCTCAGCAAAACTTCCACCTATAAGACAATTTCCAGAAAAACATCACATGACACAACTGAGTCTCCAAAGAAACCAGAAATTTCCCCTTCAACTCTCTGTCTCTCTGTGTCTCTCTGTCTCTCTGTGTCTCTCTCTCTCTGTCTCTGTCTCTCTGTCTCTGTCACTCTGTCTCTCTCTGTCTCTCTCTCTCTCTCTCTCTCTCTCTCTCTGTCTCTCTCTCTCTCTCTCTCTCTCTCTCTCTCACACACACACACACACACACACGGAAAGACAGAGACAGAGGGACAGAGAGAGACAGAGACAAAGGCAGACAGACAGACACACACACACACACACACACACAGAGAGAGAGAGAGAGAGAGAGAGAGAGAGAGAGAGAGAGAGAGAGAGATGTACTGGAATCACACACATAATACATTTCTTCTTCCATGATGTTCTGTCTCACTGCAAGCCTATACTAACACTGCCAAGTAAACACATCCTCACACTTCTGAAAACATGAGCTCAAAAAAAAAAATAATAACCTTTCCTAATCAGATTGTTTTTCTGAAGTATTTTGTCACAATGATGGGAAATGGAATGGAGCTAAGCCCTGTGTTCAAGGAGATAAACAGATTAATGATATTAAATGGAATTAAGGGAGTGGAGTCAAAGGGGACTGGGGCAAGATTCCACCTAGCTAAGTTTCCATCTTGTAAAGAGGATGTTCCTCAAGGGACATTGCCACCTATTCTAAATTCACAACGCATTTGCAGTTGTACAGTGATAGTTATATTATGTTAGGTGGTATTATGACCTGATTATTGTTTTCATATGGACATATGGAGATATGTGTGTCAAGGTGACAAGGGGTGGATTGTGATGACTAGTTTAAATTGTCATCTTGCCCATATTTGGAATGAACTAAAATTCAGAAATGAAGGCAACACCTGATTTGGATCTTGAGGCAGAAAGAAAATATGCCTTTGATGGGTATCTTGAAGCTAGAAGACACAAGCTTTTGATCTAGATCTTGGGATGAGATCATGAATGCTTTTGATGTGGATCAACATAGGTTTAATCCAGAGTTAAGACATAGTAGCCATGGTAATAAAGATCTATAATGAAAAATAAATTAAAGAAAATCTTAAGTCCAAGTGTGGTGGTTACTGGCCTTTAAACCCAGCATTTAGTAGACAGAGGCATGCAGATCTCTGAGTTCAAGGCCAGCCTGCTTTGTAGAGCAAGTTCTATGACAGCCAAGCTTAAGCAGTGAAGGCAAACACTGAAAACATCAAGCTGCTGAAGATGTGACTGAACAAGGGAGACATGTTCCAGCCTCAGCAAGCAGCAGAACTTGGCAGCTTCAGCCATGTCATTCTGGCTTTCCAGTCAAGAATCTGCCTCCAAGTCTAAGTAAAGTTGTTGAGGCCAAGTATGTGCCATTGGAATCCCTGCCTGGAGGCTCAGAGAGACTGTTTTGTGAAACTGGTTATGGAATCTCCCTCCAAGACTAAAGAAGTCTGCTGAGGTCAGGCATGTGACAGGGGTGTCCCTGCATGGAGGTCCAGAGAGGCCACTGTGCGAAGCTGTGATGGTGAAGCCTGAATTGTGTCGCATACCCCAAGAGATGCTAGAGCTGTGGGATCCCTGTCACAGAAAGCTGTTAACAGGGAGTTGAACCAGCCTAACAGAAAAAGTGCATCACAGTCAACAAAGCTGAGAGGAATTGAGATCTGCAGAGCATTTTGACATCAGATGTGAGCCTCAGAGTGGGGTTTGCCCAGCTGGGTTTTGGTCTTGCTTTGTTCCAGCATTTCCTCACTGTGCTCCTGTCCCTGTATTTAATGATTTAATGATGTAACTAGCAATAGTAATGTATATCTTGTGCCATACGTTGAATGTATGGAATCTTCATATTTATTTTGATTTTACAGGGGATTACAGTAAAGAGATTGCATGAATCTCAGAAGAGAATTCGAACTTTTTAGACTTTTAAACATTGTTCTGACTGTGATAGATTATGTGGACTTTTGTGTTGGACTAAATGCATTAAGCATTGTGTTATAGCTCATGGAGTAGAATGTAATAGTTTGAATAGGTATGGTCCCATAGACTCATGTATTTGGATGCTTTACCATAGGGAGTGGCATTATTAGGAGATGTAGCCTAGTTGAAGGAGGTGTGACCTTGTTAGACCAAGCATATCACTGTGTAGGTGGAACTTTGAGGTCTTAAATGCTCAAGCTACACCCAGGGTGAAACACATCCAGTCTCCTCCTTGATGCCTTCAGATCAAGATGTAAAACTCTTGACTTCTCCAGCAGAATGTCTGCCTGCGCACTGCCATGATGATAATGGACTGAACCTCTGAAACTGTAAGCCAGCCCCAATCAAATGTTGTCTTGAGTTCCCCCAAAGAGTTCCTTTGGTCATAGTGTCTGTTCACAGCAATGAGACCCAAATGAAGACAGACATGTTCTTGCTATGTAAGGAAAAATTGTAGATATTCTAGATAGGTGTTGTTAATATATCAAATATTTATAGCAGCAAATACTTATAATAAATTTATTAATCACTAGACTTGAAAGAACAACATAATTTACATAGAATTACAGTAAAATGTGTGTTTTCTATAGTTCTATAACATGAGATTTTACTAATTTGAATTATATCCCCATTTTGTTTTTTTTCTTCCCCAATGCTTTCTATTTAGCCCTCCATAACTGTTCTGCCATTAACTCCCCTTCTCTTCCCTCTAAAACCATGTAAACTTGTATGCTTTTCCTCTGTTTCCAAATGGAGAAGGCAATTGGAGCAAAGGAGGGTGTGAGACTGGGGGGTTGTTATCTAGTTCTTGAGGTCATCTTAGTTTGGTTGTTCTTTTGCAGACTGGTTACCAGTCCTCGCAGTGATCTACTTATCTTCTTTCCATTCTCTCTGGGTTCTCTGGCTTCTCCATCAGATTTTGTATACCTGAAACATGACCCTGGATTCCTTCTGTTTCCCTGTGTCATGTATGTATTAGTGTAGGGCCTTTTTGTAAATAAGCTCTTCTTGAACCATGCTCTTTGGGGTGTGCCACATTTGGATACATCATCAGCACATATTTCAGACAGATATGGAGTCAGTGGTTATTGATTAGTTTATTGAGAAGCAGTGGACAGTTGATTTGATCAAGTTTATGCTTCTTACAGAATCTCAACACTACCCCGTAGGAAGCTTTTAACATAACATTTCTACTGTCTGCCTTGTTTCATGGCATGCAATGCAGATTTTTCTCTTTGTTTGCTATAGTTTCTTTTCTTGTATTATGCAGTTAAAAGGTAAAAGTAGACAATAAAAGTAAAATATTCAAATACGTATATCAAAATACAGGCTTATGTATAGAAAGTGAATATACTCATAAAGTATATGTTAAATAAATATATTACTTTCACTGAAGGTTAAGCCAAAGTTTTGTTTCACTGATGTATTTTGACTATAAAGCATTTTTTCTTAAATTAACATGAAAATAGATAAAAAAGTAAAATGTTCTCTTTAACTATTAATGTTAGTATCAATTTTATAGATTACTAACCACCTAACAAGGGTGGTTTTTTTGTGTATACAGATTTTTTCTATTCATATAACAAAGTATTCAGTAAAGCAAATAATACAAATAGAAGTATATAGCTGGTTTTCCATGTCACATGACCTCTGTATTACTCTCATCATAGAGAACAAAACCGCTCATCTTCAAATTGATATTCTTGAATCTAATGACGTTGAATCCCACGGGTTATTATGACTTTGGGTGGACTCTTTGTGGAGTGTTTACTCCTGATATCTTCTATTTCATCATCAGTAAGCATAAGTGATGCCAACGTTGGGATCTGTGAAAAATAGTTTTTAGCCAGGATATGTTTGTGCTTGATCTTGTGAACAAAATGGTGTCCATACCCCTGCAAATAAAGGAAAATAAAGTTTTATGAAAATCCATAAATATATATTTTGCCAGATGAAACACGACCATGTCCCAGTATCTTTGCTTATCAGTTTATTCAACCTGGGATACTTTTCTTCTTCTCACTTTGTCTCTTCGTTTCTGTGATGCTTCAGCTTCGAATCTACCAAGACTCTGTGTTTCTCTGTCTCTTTCTCTCTCTCTCTCCAAACTACTATTGTTATTAGTTCTTTACTCTTTCTCTCCTCCATTTGTACTTACAGTAATTACCTGGTATGGGGTAGGATGTACCCAGGTTTCTATTTTATTTCAGTGGCATGTAATAATCAACAGTTTTATACATGCCTATACATACATACATACATACATACATACATACATACATTGGACTCATGCTCCAAGGAGGGTCTGCTCCATGGAGTCAGTCTGCAGAGCTGTGCAGTAGCTCCAGAACAACTCAAGGAGGGGAGTGGGTGAGACAAGTTTTATGGGAAGATGCTTTTAAAAAATGGGCTCACAAAATTGCAAGGGAAGATGGTAGGACAGAGCTGGGTGCAGTAGAGAACGACTAATCTATATCCTTCTCCACAGCATCTCTGCAAGCAGCCGGAAAGCACAAAGCCCCCATGAACCTTGGCGCTATCTGCACCAATAGGGAGATGTGTAGTAGCCTTGAACTCCAAAGGGAAAGTGCGGGGCAGCATTACTGCCCTCAGCCTACAAGCACAAGAGTCAAGCCCAGCCAGCCTTGGGGTATCAGACATCAAGCTGGGAGCTTGCACGAAACCGACCCGTGGACACCCTGAGTAGCAGTAGTATCACCCTGACTCTGAGCAGCAGCAAGATATCAGAGATGAGTCTTGGCAATGGTTCAGTATTTACCATGTTTATAAAGATGGAGAAACAGACTGGTGTGTGCTCAATGGAGAGAGGTGGAACGGGAGATGAGACGGCTTTGACAGGTGTGAGAGAAGGCTGCAGTAGGCAGTCAAATAGCTCATTGCTGATAGGGGCCAGCAAGGTGGTGTGCGGCAGCCTGGAGCTTGCACACGCTCACCACTGCCAACACAGCTCCGCCCCCAACAAACTGTCCATCTGTACAACTGCCCTGTTTCTGAGCAATGATGGGACATGAGAAAGGAGGAACAGTTCATTTTCTGGATTGGACTCCCTTGGAAGGTTTTGCCGATTCCACATCTTTAGCCAATCTTCTAAAATTCCTTAATGTAAAGTAAATATGTCCGACAGGTTGATAGTGACAGACAGGAAAGAAACTGGGACGTGGTAGATGACTTTTAGCGAATCACTGGCCCAACTTTAGCCAGATTGCGTGGAGAAAGTTTAATCAGCGTCACTCCCACCCTCTCAGAACAGAACCCTCTCCTCTGCCAAAGAATGAGATCATTTTAAATTCTCTTGTTGCTGTTGTTGTGTTTGTTTCTTTGCTCTGTTGTTGCTTCGGGGGGGTTGGGGAGGATTAGGGGGATTCTGGAATTGCTTTGACTTGCTGCACAGACTTGAACTGTTCAGAACAGAATGGACAGTAACGTAACGCTTGCAGGACAGCACAAACTGGAGACCCTGGAGAGCGGCAAAGGTTTGGAGTCAGGACGAGAGCCTCTGCTCCACTTGCGGAAATTAAGAGCGACTGGTATCCTGAGACGAGAAATGCACATGGATGGAACATTTAATCTGAGAGTGCAGTGATTTGATTAGATCCACAAAGGAGTTGTGTGGATTAATTGAGGAAGAACCGGAATATAAGCCTTGGGAATGAACTTCAATTTCATTGTGGGTCCTAGATGAAATGATATTGCTAGTATTGGCTGTGCTTCCAGTGATTAAATATTTATGCAGCAGCTTAGTTTACTAAATATAACATTTAACACAGCTTCAATTTCTTTCTGCGCATTCTTTCAGTCCCTAGAGTGAATGTTTTCATAGCCTGGGTTCTTAGAACTCAGAAATTATTGGAAATGGCTAAAGTTGTAACTAGTTTCCTCCGTTTATATCATCCCTCGCCTTCCTTAATAATCAAACAAGCAGCAGCAGCATCTTGGGACAGCACTGTTCTTGATCCATGGCTTTAGTCTCCTTTAATGGTGTCGTGCATGGAATTAAAGATACCACAATATAATAAATTGAGAGAGAAGCAGGGCCAGCTCTTGGAGACCTGCACTCAGAGTGTACATGGAGCCCGTCAGGATTACCTCAACTTTATTCACCAGAATGCTTTTCAGAGTGCATCTTAAGAGTTAGTAAAATGAAGTACTAGTCCCACTTTGTGGTGCTGTCATCTCTCCTGGTTAGGCGGAAGCAAATGGAAGAATGAATCCCATATGTGTGACTCCCAAAGTTATAAAAAGAATTTGACAACTGAGTACTTTTTAAGGCAGACACCTGCCATTAAATCAAAGGACAATGTCTGGGTTCCCTAATATTTATATATTGATAATTAGCATTATTTAGTATACAGAGACTTTGGACTTCATGTTTTTCAATTAATATGCAAAAGAGTAAGTTTCATCATGGTGTCTTCACGCAAGTATGTCTTGCACTTCATTAAGGCTCACTCATCTCTTCTCTGCTTCTCTTACCACTGTGGACTCCTCCCTGCCCTGCAAAGACGTCCTAGTCTCCTTTTACATGGCTTTTATTTGCAAATTTTAGATTTCATATGTAGAAGGAAAACGTGTGCTATTCATCTTTTCCAGTCCAACTTATTTTAACATTACACTCTGAATAAAACTCTAATGCAATACATACAAGCAACACAAACATTTGTATATCCATCCATCAATTGATTGAACCTAAGTTAATTCTATACCTTATCTGTGGTGAATAGCACACACACACACACACACACACACACACACACATTGTTTACAGATCTCTCTGGGGTATTCAGACTTAGATCCCATCAGACATAAACTGTCATAGCTTCACCATAGGACAGTTCGATCACTTGCACTTTGGGGAAGCTCTGTGCTGATTTCCATAGTGGGTGCACCAGCTGAAGTTCCCCCAGATGTGCCCCACCACCACATCCTTGTCAAAATTTATTCAACAAATACTTAAACAAGGCCCTGGTCTTCAACAGGCCTTACTATAGGTATGAAAAGGATAGAAATATGTGAGTGAAACAAAGTCCTTCCTAGAACCTCCTGTGCACTGGATGTGCTTGAACTTGTTAGAAAAGAATGAGATGACGTTTATATATTCAAATTTCTCATCCTTACCCTATATACCTTAGCTTCCTGTTAATTTTCACATCTTTAGCACACATCATCTCCGTATCTTGCTCTTGTCACTCCACGTAGCCCCATATAACTGTCTATTGATTCAGTAGAAACACTTCAGCCACTGGTATATTAAAGGGCACTCGGACTGCCTGTTGTAATCAATTGGCTAACTTAAAATCTCCAAGTCCAGCATCTTACCTTTTCAATACTCGGTAGCCTGAGGTGAGCTGTGCTTTCATCCTTGGTGAGAAGAATGCAGTTCCAGGGAGACCACTCCACGTGTTTATCCCACCTGACCATGACCAGGTCATTGAGATCATCCCAGGCACTGAGGGCTGACTGGGATGCCCAGATGTTCTCTGTCAAGTATTTAATATCCTGAAGCTACATGCCAAAAGAAGTTCAAACAATAATTTAGTTTGCTTCTAAGTAATTGGTTTAAATATCATCATGTTAATTGGGGAAATAATTAAATAGTGATGAGTAAATTTTTTTTTCAAGGGGTGCAGCATTCATCAGACTTTAGGATTTGTGTGTTTTGTGTGTGTGTGTGTGTGTGTGTGTGTGCCACACTTTGTCATCTTTCAACATCGCCCACATGAAATCTGCTATCAGACATCTCAGGCATCTTATTCCCTGACTGTGAATGCCAGTCTCTTAAAGCTCACAGGCTTCATGATCTTTGCCATCATTCTTTTTAAACATCTGCCTTCTTTTCTAAGGTGTGCTATCTGGTTTACCAGTGAATTTTCAGAGTGTAGTATGGAATGTAAACACCAAGAACACATCTATGCCAGAATATCAGAAATTCAATAGCTGTCTGCTTTAGGAAGTCCTAATACGGTTTCCACAGCCCTTTAGAACCTCTCTAAGCCCTAAGAGCCTCTCTGACAGATAAATTTCATGGGCATGGTTGTTTTGTCCGCGTGCATGGCCGGTGCAGTGACTACAGAGGCCAGAAGAGGGCATCAGATTCCCCTCAGACAGGAGTTATGAGGACTTGTCAACTGCTGTGTGGGTGATGGAAATGGAACCTGGGTCCTTTGGAAAAGCAGCCCGGGCTCTTACCTACTGAGCCATCTCAAGGGCCCCCCAGCTCTGTTTCATAATTAGCACCTTTTAAAGCTCATACCTGCATCAGAAAAGCAACCTGGGAGTTATCCCCATAATCAGCTTCAGAGTGGTAGAGCCGCTGAAGTAAACACTTGTACTTCAAAAACGATTCCCGCCTCTGAGTCTCATTTTCCAGGCTTACACAGTGCCGGCAGCGGTGCACACGGTGGGAGGTGGGCGAGACAGAAAACTCCACAGACGGCAAATACATTTGACAACTGTGGCAAAAGTAAATCGTGTCATAAAACTTCAGTGGGTCTTGAGGGACCTAAATAGAAAGAAAAAAGAAGATGGAAACCCAAGACACATACTAAGCAGAAGGATGAGGAGTGCTCAAAATTAACTCTAAAATCACTTGCTCTAAAAAACAACAACAAAAAAAAAAAACTTCCTTTTCTTTGAACTGCCTATTGTGTGTGAGACTTAAATCCCAAGCAAAATTTGTTTTCCTGGCCAAAATATTAAAAATCTATGCCACACACCAACCGCTAGACAGACGTAGGTAGAGTCTTTAGAAAATCAATCACTGAGTCTTAGCACATTTTTTAAAACCTATTTTTCTCATCTACTACTGGGAACAAGCGATGGCTATCTGCCCTCAGTGATCCCATTCAGTAGTATATTGAAAGGTGTTTCCTGTGTGATAAGGAAGGAAAATAAATCAATTCAACTGGAAGAGACAGAGGGTAACATTTATCTCGCTGTGGTTGACCTGAGAGCTTCGCCCAGCTGACTGGCTGTCTTTTCCCCTGTGATGTTTCCACTGAGAAATCGGCTTCCGTCCTTATTTTTGTCCCACTGTACACGAGCTGCTCTTTCTCCTTGGCCAGAGCTTTGGCTTGTTGTCCTTTGTTCCTTGTATGTCATGCTGCACTGGCTTCTCCTGAATCTATGAGTTTAGTTTGTTCATCAAATTCAGAAGAATGACAGCCATTATTTTAACAAAATGTTTCCTTTATCCTTTGCTCTCTAATTTGAGCCTCTGACATACACTGGGGTACTTGAACCTTTTCAACAGCCTGATGGCGCTCATGTTGTTTCTCATTCTGTCTGCACGTGTGCCACTGTGAACAGTTTCTATAGTGGTCTTCTAGTTCAGTGATTACTGGCTTCTTCTTCAATGTCACCAATCTCCACTTAATTTAATCAAGTGTGGTTTTCCGGCTCATGGGTGATAGCTTTCTTCTTCAGAAGTTTTACAGCGCTTATCTTGAATGTCTTCGCTTAATTTATGAACCTCTGAAATCTTATGACCTGACCAAATGTCTTCCTCAGGTAATTCCAACATTTGTCATTTGAATCATGGTTTAGCTGCTTGTTTTACTATCACATTTTGTTTTCTCATCTGTTTTTGGATGTGAAACATTATGAAGTTTACTTTAATTGTGAATATTTTTATTTCCATCAGTAGCTTTATATATTTATTTTTTGGAGGAACAGTTAAAATTTTAATAATAGCTTGATCAGTTAATGTCATGGTTTTAAGTTTGTGGGGTTTTGTTGGTTTTTGTTGTTTTGTTTTTTAATCAAGAATAAAGCAGTTCTCCATTTGGGGCCAATCACTTCCCACTACTGACTCAGTCCCCTTTGTATGCCTGCCAATTGCTCCATGAACTGGAGTGTTCCAGTCTGTCTTGGGAACAGAGAACAGGTAACTAGCTTGTGTTAAGTGTTGATGTTGTTACCATTTATCCTTTAAGGGGTGTCTCTCTTCACATGTTATCCTCAGATTCCGGCTCTGAGGGGAACGCAGCTGACTGTGTAAGTGGGGCACTGTTGACCTGTGAGCTTCTGACCTACGCAATCCATTCATAGCCCTGTGTCCTTCAAGCTTCTGTCACGTGGGTGTGAGGGATAGAGAGAGCCTCATGCTTTCAACCCAGCTTAAGGAACCCAGAGCTTCTCTTTGCCCTCCTGCTCTAGTACAGCACGGTTCTCCTTCACAACCAAGTGGGATCAGCATAGGCTTACTTCATTCATTTATCTTCTTCCAGGAATCACAATCTGCCACTGCCTCATGGCTAGTGCCTTGAAAAACTGGTTAACTTTCTTTACTTCAAGCAGGTAGGCAACTCCAAACTAGCCCATGGTGGCCAGAAATTTTAAAAAGGGATGCTATACATGACAAAGGAGTCATGGCAATTCTGTGAGGATTTACCTTTTTTAAAAAATATAAAAACGGTTAACAAAGCTGAACTTTGTAACTTGACTAACCTTTGTACTGTAAGGAAAAAAAAAAAAAAACTCAAAATAAGTCAAAGTCCCAGCTGCAAATCAGAATGGCAAAAGAAAAAAGGAAAAGAAAAAAAACCCTAAAATAAAACAGAAGACAAGTGTTGTTCCCTGAAGTGAGAAGATAAGAATCAAACTCCTGCATCTCGGGATTGTATCTTTGGCTTCTGAGCTGTAACGACCAACCACTGATACATCTAAGCATGGGCAAATTTCAAATGAAATGAGAGGAAGGAAGTTTGTCTCAAGAGACTGCATGTGGTTCCACAATAGAATTATTCTGTTTATTAAGGCATCCTGGAATAAATAAAGCCATCGAAATAAAACACAGGTTGGCTAAGAGCTGATGACAGCAGGGCCGCCTGTGAGAGTGAAGTTTTCTTTGGATTCGATGTATTGCTAGTTACATGACTTTATGCATTATTAAAACTTACTGGAAGAGTGAACTTCTATCAAAGAAATTTCAAAAGCAGCAACATAACATGACGTAATGGTGTAGAGTACAAATTCTCTTATTATATCGCTGCAACGCTATATAAACAAACCAACTTAGACACAGGGAAAACTATGAAGTGATACAGTGGGAAACTTTTCTCCCAGTCTTTTTAACAGCATAATTATTTTTAATTAATTGAAAAAGAATATGAACAGTAAGCACTTTTTATTTTTCTAGATTTTTGTCTGCATTATGAGGTTTTGGTTTTGCTTAAATTCTAAAGATCGTCAGCTTCCTAGATTATAATTCGAAAAATAATCCTACAACTATAACTCTTTAGCGAAACTTCCCAATTTACTAAAAGTGTTTCAACTAGCTTTGAAAAAAAACAAAGAGGTATGCGCGTCCCCTGGAAAGCTAATCGTACTTGTGGCGAGGGCATAATGGAACCCAAACTCCAGCTGTCTGTAGCTCTTTGGGATGTCTTCGTGGATCCAGTCACTGACACTTACAGTTATGTAAGTGCTGAAGACAGACAGACCAGGCACACTGGGAGAGTAGGGAGAAACGGAAAGGCCACCTTTCTCCGTGGCCTCGTGAGAGAGAAGGACGAAGAGTTTCATTTTTGAAAAATGAGAGAGAGTTGGCAAGATCAAATAGAGCACAGCACTGCAGGTGGGAGCGACGGTATGAAAGCTGGGGGTGTGAGGGAAAATTCATGTGCCAAAGAGGGGGATGGGGGACCTCAGCTTGTCAACGGAATGATAAGGCTGGGGAGCTCAGCAAAGGGGCAGCGGCGCTTAGATTTGACATAAAGCACAGAAGCAAACTTCGAATATCTTTCAGCTAATGACATAGCATCTTAGGATCTGGAAAATCAGGACAGTATGTAGTGTACCTTAAGGTACTTTGCAACTTCAGGATTAAACAGAGGCGTTTTGATGTAGTGAATAAAGAGCGTTGTGATTCTCTTTCTGAGTCCTTCGAGATTCTGAGGTTTGACTCCTCTCATCATAAGGTCAACTTCCCTGTCAATCAGTTCTAGGATTTCTTGGGTCAGTTTACACTCGTGTTCCTAAACAAAACGCAAAGCACGCAGTATAATTATCTTAAAACACTATTTTTAAAGCCACCACCCAAACAAACTGGAACCCACATCCTGAAACATTTTAAAAGGTGACAGAAGTAAAATTTGGCACAATTAACAGACAATTTAAATAGCTAGTTTGATAATATGTAACACATGACTCAGAAACTCTTTACATAGGTGCTTTAAAGTATTTAAAGAGATATTGTTCATTGTAGCCAAAAGTTAGAAACAACTAAAAAAATGTTAGAAAATTATATATATATTATAGCTTATCAATATACTGGACTTTATGGAAACGAATAAATTATACTATAGCTATAAATCTTAATGCTTACATCTTATAAAGTAAAGAAGCAAAATGAACAAGGTTTAAACTGGTGCATGCAGTATAATTTCACAATAGATCAAAACTAAAAATGATGAACCAAATTATTTATAGGCTGTACAGAGAAATGAAAATCATTCAGAGAAACCAAGGGAAGACACTCGTGGAAATGGCTGTTCTTTGATGATTACTTCAAGGAGACAAAAGGAAGTCTAAAATGAGGAAGAAAGGGGTGGAAAATGCATAGCGTTTACAAGGATGAATTGTCCTGTTCAGCACTGCTGAACTTTGATGTATTTTGTGTCTGTCTATCATACCACCCAATACTTTTTAGTAAAGTCCTAAAACTGGACAGTTTGAGAAGCAAACTGTGCGTGAAGTTAGGGGCTTAGGACAGAGCTACGGTCATTCCACTATCTGGAGGAAACCGGATGGGACACAGTTTGTATGGAGGAGAAAAGGGTAAAGAGAGTCACTGTAAGGCACACTTGGTAATAGTAATAAGTTGAAGAGTTGAAATGGGTGAGGAATCACCCTGGAAGCATTTTATGAGGGCCTTGGAAAAATAGATTTCCATTAATCCCGCTTTCATGCCTAAAAATCTAATGTAGCTCTCTGAAACGGTGTCTTCCTTATACAGTCCCATAATCATAATCTCAAGATCTCTCCTCTCTCTCTCTCTCTCTCTCTCCCCCCCCCCTCTCTCTCTCTCCCTCTCTCTCTCTCTCTCCTCCCTCTCTCTCTCTCCCCCTCTCTGTCTCTCCACCCCCCCCCCCAATCTGATGACCCTTATTTCTTGCCTCTGCACCTTTGCTTCTCTTTTGCTAAGTAAGTTTCAATCAAAACTGTTTACACCACCATCACCACGATCTTTGCAAAGGTAGTCGAGAGAAAATGCAGCATGTGAAACACGAAACCTGTGAACCAATTACCTGACTCTATAATGTGTCTTAAAACCTTTGTGTATCTGGGTTCTGATTCTCCTCAATCCAAGGTGAGGAAACAATAAAATGAGTAAAAGAAGAAACATGAGGGAATCTGCTGCGGCCTTGGTGCTGATAAGCACGACAGAGTCTGTACTTTGCCCATTAACCTCACTACTATAATTTTATTCCCGGGAATCAGGGACAGGAGTGGTTGCATCTGTCCAGATTGTAGGAACTGATAGCAAAGCAGTAGATCAGAACAGCCAGTACCCAGGGTTCTGTAGCCGCACTGGAAGCTCTCACGCGCCCCCTCATGGGGAGTCATGGGAAGACAACTCTCAGCCCGGTCACTTTGGAGCGCTACTTGTGAAGATATGTTTAGTCAGCTAGGGCAAACTCACACCCTTGATTCAGCAAAACAAAGAACAGTCCTACTCCTTGCTCTGACACCGGGCAAATCCTCAAAGTGGGCCCAACTTCAAGATTCTGGTGTACTGACACGATTGCTACGATTCTAAGAGTCCGAAATTGACCCTGGAGTTTTTCCTCTTCCTAGCAAGGACCGTTTTCCTATCTGCTTTCTGTGCTTGAGCATGGACACCCGGAAACGTCCAAACTCAAACTAATGTGGAAGTCAGTTTCTGAAGAAAACCGGACTGCATGGCATCCACTATCTTAACTTTTCATTTAAAAGTAGAAAATTAATAATATATGAGGGGGAAAACAAACATACTTACATCAATATGACATTACAACCTCTAAAAGGCAGGAGATCGGGAAAATTCAGTGGGTAGGGCACTTGCAATGAAGGTGTGAGATCTTACTTCCATCTTCGCAACTCAGAGAAAGGAAGGAGAAAACCAATCCTGAAAATATCCTGCGACCTCTATGTGTGCACTGTAACACGCCATGTACCGACACATGCACGCAGACACACACACACACACACACATGAACAATAACAATAGATTAAAATGTTAATGACTAAGCATAGTTTTTCACTGAAAACGGTTCAAACTGTAGACAATAATTGCTATTTTTTTTATTCGTAAAGCATGTTATGTTACACGGCTATACAAAGATGAATTTGTATTTGAACATACTATGTTTACATTTTATTATACTATCATAAAGTATTTATGAAATTATTTACAGATCAGACCCACAACTTTACACATGACTGCCATCCACATAGCACAGATCTTGAAAGCTTCTAGTTAAGTATTCATTCATTGGATATATCTATCCCCAAACTTGGCAAAATAGGTTAGCTGTCTATACAATTTAATGTATGCAAGCATTTATTAATAGTTATATAATCGCTTAGTGACAAGAAACATGTTGAGTCTAGTATCCAGCTGATCTTTCTGTTGATGGTGGGTGTGACATACCTTCACAGTGTGCTTAAGCGTCAGGAGTATATCCAGCCTCTCGTCTTGAGAGAGGTCTTTCAGCAGGATACACTTGTAGATGCTTTGCAGCTCTCTGGCTCTTATCGTGAACTGTGTATCCATTTCAATAGTTTTGCCATCAGGTCTTCTCCAGACATTTGAAGCTGAACACTTGAAAAATAAGATCATTGTTGCAATTATGATTAATTAAAGACTGAAAATAACTATTTTGTCCCATCCACTAGAAATCCATCCTCAGCCATAACTAAGAAGATCACTAAGTTTAAAAAAAAAAAAATCAGCCGGGCGTGGTGGCGCACGCCTTTAATCCCAGCACTTGGGAGGCAGAGGCAGGTGGATTTCTGAGTTCGAGGCCAGCCTGGTCTACAGAGTGAGTTCCAGGACAGCCAGGACTACACAGAGAAACCCTGTCTCGAAAAACCAAAAAAAAGAAAAAAAAATCAAAATGAAAACAGTGCTAATAGGAAAACTCATAGCCAAAACAACACAGTGGAAAAAAGAAAGCATCCTCACCAAATGGTTCTGTTCTAACTGGTGGTCTGCAAGCAGAAAAATGAAAACTCATCCATACTTATCACCTTGTACAGAGCTCAAGTCTAAGTGGATCAAGGACCTCCACATAAAGTCAGATACACTGAATCTAATAGAAGAAAAAGTGAGAAATAACCTCAAATGCATCGACACAAAGGAAATTTTTCTGAACAGAACACCAATGGCTCAGGCTCTAAAATCAACAATTGACAAATGGGACCTCATGAAACTGAAAAACTTCTCTAAGGCAAAGGATACCGTCAATAAGACAAAACAGCAACCTACAGGTTGAGAAAAAGATCTTCACTAACCCTACATCTGATAGAGGGTTAATATCCAAAATATACAAAGAACTCAAGAAGTTAAACTTCAGAAAACCAAATAACCCAGTTTAAAAATGGGGTACAGAGCTAAACAGAGAATTCTCAACTGAGGAAACTCAAATGGTGGAGAAGCAACTAAAGAAATGTCCAACATCCTTAGTCATCAGGGAAATGCAAATCAAAACAATCTTGAGATTCCACCTCACACCGGTCAGAATGGCTAAGATCAAAAACCTCAAAAGACAGCAGATGCTGGCGAGGATGTGGGAAGAGGAACACTCCTCCATTGCTGGTGGGATTGCAAACTGGCAAAACCACTGTGGAACTCAATCTGGTGGTTCTTTAGAAAACTGGAAATAGTTCTACCTGAAGACCCCGCTGTACCCCTCCTGTATATATACACAAAAGATCACAAGGACGCATGCTCCACTATATTCATAGCAGCATTATTTGTAATAGCCAGAAGCTGGAAACAACCTAGATGTCCCTCAACAGATGAATGGATACAGAAAATGTGGCTCATTTACACAATGGAGTACTACTCAGCTATTAAAAACAAAGACATCATGAATTTTACAGGCAAATTGGGTAGAACTAGAAAATATGAGTGAGGTAACCTAGACAGAAAGGACACACATGGTATGCACACGCTGATAAGTGAATATTAGCCAAAAACTTCAAAATACCCATGATACAACTCACAGACCATATGAAGCTTAACAAGAAAGAAGGCCCAAATGTGGATACTTCAAACCCACTTACAAGGGGGAACAAAATAATCTTGGGAGGTGGATGGAAAGAAAGACCTGGCTAGGAGTGGGGATGGGGAAGAAAAAATGGGGGCAGAATCAGGTACAGGGGGAAGCAGGAGAGAATTCTAGAGGGCCAGAAATAGAAATAGAAATATGCAGCAGTATGTCATTGGCTGGGGACACCTCTAGAAAGTTTCAGACACCAATGATGAAAGAGGCTCCCAGGACCCAATGGAGATGGCCTTAGCCTAAATACCAAACAGTGGGGAGATGGAACCTAAAGAGACCACCTTCAGTAGATAGACATGGCCCCCATTTGAGACATGGGGCCACCCACCCATCTTCAAAATTTTTGACCCAGAATTCTTCCTATCTAAAGGAAATGCAGGGATGAAAATGGAGCCAAGACTGAAGGAAAGGCCAGTCAGAGGCCGGCCCAACTTGGGATCCATCCCATGCATAGGCACCAAATCCCAACACTATTACTGATGCCATGTTGTGCTTGCAGACAGGAGCCTAGTACAGCTGTCTTCTCAGAGGCTCTACCAGCAGCTGATTAAGACAGATGCAGATACTTACAGCCAACCATTGGACTGAGCCCACGGACCCCAATGGAGGAGGTAGAGAAAGTACTGAAGGAGCTGAAGAGGATTGCAAGCCCATAGGAAGAACAACAGTTCCAACTAACCCAGACCCCTCAGACCTCCCAGAGACTAAGCCACCAACCAAAGAGCATACATGGGCTGATCTGTAGCCCCACTATATATTTAGCAAAGGACGGCCGTATCTGGCTTCAGTGGAAAAGGACACACTTAATCTTGTAGAAATTTGATGTCCCCGAGAAGGGGGGTAGTAGCAGGTGAGGTGTGTGGGTGGATGGGCAGGTAAGTACCCACTCAAAAGCAAAGGGGAGTGGGAAGGGAGGATGGAGTGAAGAACTTGTGGAGGGGCTACAAAGAAGGGAGGCCACATTTGAAATGTAAATAAATTTAATTTAATTTAAAAAGAAAGATAATCATACTTATAGACCATGGAATAGTAAAACAATTTTTATTCATCTATTTATCTTTGATGAACTGAAGATTGAACTTGGGGTTTCTTATATGCTAGGTAAGGACTCTATTGCTAAGGCCTAAACTCATGGCGCCCTGGATTAAAACATGTTGCTATATACTGGAGGAGAGAGTGTGTACTCCTCTGGACCCAGCATCCTTGACAGGGAGGAGAAAAAGACAGAGTGAAATGTTGTTGGGCTCCATTGAACATATCATGTAACCAATATGTTTATATTGAAAACGAAACCTTTTAAAAAAAACACTTAAAGGTGCTTCCATGGCACATGAAAAGCCCTGTCAGTCTCTGTGGCAGAGGGTTATTATTTAGTCTGCAGAAAGAAAAACGCATCACCAGGATTGACTTATATTACTTCTCATAAAGAATGGCTTAATTTATATTGGAAATTACTTATTGAGCCCCATAGGGAGAATAGCATATGTTTTAACATGTATTTTTTTTTATTATCTGCCTAACGCTATCTTGAATGTGTGTTCATGTGTCTTGCTCATGTGTCTTGCCACATTAAGACAAGTTTCATAGAGCAGTGGTGGTAACCCATATTTGAAGACCTACAGACATCTCAGAAAGGGGCTGTGGGAATCTCAGCACCTTGCATAGAATAAGTCTGTAACAAGTTCAAAGCTCTTCACAAAGCAGATGCCCATAGTGAATCAGCTGTACCTTTGATCCTCTGACTGTGTGTGTTCTGCATCCTCAGATTCAACTAACCATCTGTCAAAAAATACTTTTTACAAGAATTGTTTCCTGGAAGGGCAAGTTCCACCCTGTCCCCTCTGCACTCCATCCCTCAGGCCACAGCTCAGCCTGTATCCTTGGAGGCCTGTTGCTACCCAGGAGAGATTGCCATGCCCCATTGCCCAGCCAGTTGGGTCTCCAGCATGCCCAGCAGCTGTGAGGTCTGCCCTGTTGCCTCTGAGCTCCAACAAGACAACCAAAGGAGATCAAGGGGATGCAAATTGGAAAGGAAGAAATCAAAATAGTGCTATCCACAGATGACATGATACTATATATAAGTGACCCCAAATTTTCTATGAGAGAACTCCTACAGCTGATAAACATCTGCAATTAAAGTGGCTGGATGCAAAATTACCTAAAAAAAAAAAAAATCAGTAGCCCTCTATTACCCAAATGATAAACAGGCTGAGAAAGAAATTAGGGAAGCAACACTCTTTACAATAGCCACAAATAATATAAAATATCTTGGTGCAACTCTATCCAAGCAAGTGAAAAACCTGTATGACAAGAACTTCAAGTCTTGAAGAAAGAAATTGAGAAAGATAACAGAAGATGGGAAGATCTTCCATGCTCATGGACCAGTAAGATTAAACGTAGTAAAAATGGCCATTTTACCAAAAGCAATCTACAGATTCAATGCAACTCCCATCAAAATTATAACACAATTGTTTACAGTCCTTGAAAAAGCAATTTTCTGATTAATATGGCAAACAACAAACAAAAGAAGACAGGATAGTTAAAACAATCCTGTACAATAAAAGTTTCTGGAGCTATCACCATCCCTGATTTCAAGTTGTACTACAGAGCAATAGAAATAAGACTACATGATATTAATATAGTAACAAATAGGTTGGTCAATGAAATAAAATCAAAGACCCAGAAATAAACCCACACACCTATGGACACTTGATTTTTGACAGAGAGACCAAAACCATACAATGGAAAAAAAGAAAGCAACTTCAACAAGTGGTGCTGGTCTAACTGGCTGTCTGCATGTAGAATAATGAAAATAGACCCATATCTATCATCCTCCACAAAAGTCAAGTTCACGTGGATCAAGGACCTCAACATGAAACCAGATACACTGAATCTAACAGAAGAGAAAGAGGGAGAAATTTCCTGAAGAGAACACCAATGGCTCAGGCTCTAAGGTCAACAATTGATAAAAGTGACTTCATGAAACTCAAATGCTTTGGTAAGGCAAAGCATGCCATCAATAGGACAAAATGGCAGCATACAGCATAGAAAAATATCTTCACCAACCTTACATCTAACAGAGGGTTAAAATCCAAAATATATAAAGAACTAGAGAAGTTAGACACCAACAAGACAAATAACTCAATTAAAAAAGGTGATACAGTTAGTCAGAGAACTCTCAACAGAGGAACCTTGAATGGCCAAGAAACACTTAAAGAAATGTTCAACAACCTTCATCATTTGGGAAATGCAAATCAAAATATCTCTGAGGTTCCATCTTATACCAATCAGAAAAGGCTTAAATAAAAGCCTCAATTACATGCTAGCTAGGATTTAGACACAGCATCCAAGCTAGGGGAAAGGGAGCCAAAGGAGGCTGCAGAGTCATAGATGGCCCCTGCTTCAGTTGCTATGGGCCCCACATAAAGACCAAGCAGTACACATGCCACGCATTTGCAGTGAGCCTAGGCCCATCCTGTGCATGCTTCTTGGTTGGAGGTTCAGTCTCTGTGAGCCCCTATGGGCACAGGCTAGTTGATTCTGTAGGTTTTCTTATGGCGACCTTGATCTCTCTGTCTCCTCCCCTTCCCCAATACTTCCCTCTCCTCTTCTACAAGACTCCCTGGGTGCTACCCAACACTTGCTTGTGGGTCTCTGCATCTGCCTTCATTAGCTGCTGGGCAAAGCCTCCCTGAGGACAGTTATGCTAAAGGTCCTGTGTGCAAGCAGAGCAGAATATCTTTAATAGTGTCAGGGGTTGGTGGCTGTTGATTGCTGTTGGTCTCGGTTTGTTAAGTGTTGTGCACAAAGAAGAAACAACTAGAAGAATTAATTAGATATCCTGACGGTAAAGATCAAACTTGCCCCCCAAGGAACATGATGACCTTAATCATCAAGATGTAGTCTAAAGATGTCATCCTTTTCCCTCTATTCTTTCTTCTCTCCTTTCTACTGTTAGGGAGTTAAAGAGTAGAAGAGTAGAGAAGGGTAGGGGGTGGAACGAACTCACAAAGCAGCCAAAGTGCAACTATAGTGTCCATCTGAGCATGATGCTACAAGTCTAATAATTCCAAAATTTGGGAGATGGAGACAGGAGAGACAAGAGTTCGAGTCCAGTTTCTGCATAGTGAGTTGGAGACCAGCCTGAGCTACATGAAGATTCTCCCAAAACCACAAGAACTGTATCTGGGCACAGCATACATAGACCATTTTGGGGGTTGTCATTACTCTCTAAACAAGTCAGTACAACAATAAATTATTTGCACAGTATTTGTAATGGATTTTGTGTTAAAAAAAAAAAAAGTCACCTAGAGCTGAGAATCTAGCTCAGTGGTAGAGTGCTTACCTAGAAAGCATATAGCCTAGCTTCAGTCCCCAGTTCTTTACAAAGAAAAAGGGAATGTGGAGACAAAAAAAATCTACACAGGGATGTAAATATTGGAAGCCAATATAGTGTCCTTTTATACACGACTGGAGCAACACTGGAACTAGTATCTGCAGGCTCTGGGAACCAATCTGTTGTACATATGAGGGACAACCGCCTGAGCAGCACTGTGATCACTACCACACAGGTGTCACCAGAAGTTCTCACTTTCCATTAACAAATATGGCATAGCACCCCAGCCTAGTGTACATCCTGAATTGAGGGGTGGAAGATGGGGTACTTTTGCCCTAACGCTCATCGAAGAATTCCCAGGATAACAGGTCAGAAACACAGTCTGGGCTCTGTGATCAATGCAGAGCCAGGGTGGCTTTACTTTTTGTTTTCAGTACATCCTGACCACAGCCTCCCCTCCTTCTACTCCTCCCAGTCCTCCCACCCCCACTTCCCCTCTTCCCTCTTCTTCCTCCCCCTCCTCATCCTCATCCTCCATTTCCCTTTAGAAAGAGCAGGCCTCCCAGGGACATCCACTGAACATAGCATAACAAGATTCAATAAGACACAGCACAAATCCTCAAATCAAGGCTGGGCTGGGCAACCCAGTAGCCACAGACACCAACTAAGTAGGGAAGACTCTTACAGGCTCACAAACACTGAAGCACCATAGTTCAGAACTAGGTCCTCTCCGTATATGATGTGGTTGTTAGCTTGATGTTTCTGTGGGACTCTTAACAGTGAGAATGTGGGCATCTCCGATTCTTTCATCTGCCCTTGGGAGCCTTTCCTTCCAGAATGGCTTTTAAGGATGCCCGCGGTGCTTAGCACTAATCTGTCTCCTCCTATCAAGACTTTAAGAGCAGAGGATTCAGCTAGATACCTCTCAGGAATAGCTAACTATTTTGTTTTCTCTTTTACTTTAGAGTAGAAAAGCTGCTTTATTTCTTTGCCTGATTACAGTCCTTCAGAAACAAGCCTATGTTGATCACAATTACTGGTTTTTCAGATATTGGATGTTTTTTGTGGGCTAATTAGTCATTGCTTTGGGGTCCTTGTATCCTGATTTATGCCATAATTGCAACCATTTAAGTCTTAGATGTGGTTTAATTTTCAATTTAAGTGGAATTCTCTGTGTGTTTGAGCAAATTATTAGAAGTTTGTAATGATACCACACTGCATTTAGAATGACAGTTTATAAAGAAGATTTTTAGTTACGGCATCAATTTCCCTCCACTGTTTGCATGTGAGACTGAGAAATGCAAGGTCACCCCTTACAATTATGTCTGATACTTTTTCAAAACAGCAGTATCATTAAAGTTACAGACAAAAGACAAGTTGCTTACAGCTAGTGACCTCTAGTAGATTGAAGCTTCAGATTCTTACTTTAAATTTTGATCTGGCAAATACCGCAGGACTAACACCGGTTTATAACGTCAGATCAGAAACAGAGCAATAGGTAATGTTAGTTAGAGAGCTGATAGGCTAGAGTTGAGCTGGCTGAAGAGCTATAAAAATAAAACGGGTTAGTAATAAGATACGTTAATTGTTATCACTTATAAGTAATGCAACCGAAAGAGTCTTTCTCTTTGAGTATTTTGCTCAACTACAATGCTTGTTTCAATGCTCATTTCTAAAGATTTAAAGAATAATTAGGATAGATTTCATACTGTAATATCCTCTAGCCTAACTAATAGCTTAATCTCCATATGCTAATTTCCACAGCAGGGTTCTATAAAATACAATTTCTTTTCTACCACTTGTAAGGACAACATCTTTTACTATGCAGGATGGTAACCTATTTCATTTGTAATAATCCTTCTAACAACACGTTTCTGAAATGTCTGCTTTATCTAATTTATCAGATGTTGGCAGTCGGTGCACTGTGTAATTCCACTTCCAAATGAGTGCTTATCATGCTCACTGGCCTTTATGGCTCTATTGAATACAAGATACCATAGAAGTGTTTTAGGCTCTTTCAAATGTACGTCCAAACCCTGCTAACATTTTAACTCTGAAGTCCATCTTTACATTTTCCAAGAAATATCCTCTAGTACTATAGCTGGAACCCATAGCGTTGCTCCCATTTGAAATCCTTTTACAGTTGTAAACGCCCAGACGTGTGCACACACATGGGCACATGCGCACACATGTCTTGTATCTGTAATTCAGAAACCTAAGGCAAAGGAAGTTGGATCTCAACAATGTTATGCTTTCAAATTTTATTTTCCTAAAAGGTTATAACGGGTAAATTTTACATGTAATTCTGTATATTTCACAGGGTCTACAGTGCTCATCCATTCATCTAACAAATATTTACTGTATCTACTATACATTAGATATACTGTACAGTGGGCCCTGAATAAACAAAAGGCCATCCTGATGTCAAAAGTGTTCAAGTCTCATGGGCTATAAAGGTAAGAACATAACTAATTGAAATAGATGGGGAGCATGCTTGATGCTTCAGACAGGCAGGTAGAGGTGGAGCTGTCTATCAAGCACTTGACTTGACTCCTCAGAAGAAAGCTATGCCTATGATGAAACTAAGAGAATAAACAGGCGTTAGCCAGATTCAAGAGAACTGAATGATATAATCACATAATCCTACATAGGAAGTTCCAGTTTCCAAGAGTTGGCACAAAGAAGATATATATAAATCTGTGCAGCAAAGCTGTTTTTATCTTTGGCTGTCCTTCTGCCAACACTGATAACTTCATCTTCAAGTACAGGCTTCTTTGATTTCAGGCCTTAAGGGTTTTTTTTTTTTTTTCCTCCTCTGATGACGGAAAATGTCAACTTTGCTTATTTCCCTTCCCCAGTTCCTTTTTCTTTGAATGCCTTGGCTATAATAAGAGATGCACAACAATCATGGTCTTAAATGGCTTCAGAAATGGAAGCGTAATAAATTCCACTTAGCGGCCAACAAATGAGGCAGCAGAGGCTGTGGAGCAGAGCAACTGAAGAACAGCAGGACAGACTGGAGGGTGGGGAGATGACAAAGGCTTCCAAAGCAGCAGGCCTCCCCAGGAGAAGAAAAAATGGCTGCACTGGGAGAATAGCTCCTTTCTTCTTCCTGAATTAATTCTCAGGTCCCCAAGGGTACAAATGAAGCATAAAGTTAAGCCCCCAAAAGCCACTGGGTAGTGATCAACTTTTCTTTTATACAGCAACAGGGCTTTATTCATCCACAATGACCCCCTGTTAAATGCACAGTTCAGAGAGAGAGAGAGAGAGAGAGAGAGAGAGAGAGATATGGGGGTAGATGCATTTTCTATCCCATTAGCTAGCTGTTGGCCACCAGAACATGGAGAAAAAGCATGTACACAGCACAGCTCACAGAAATTGCAGGTTTCTTAAGCTTGTGACTCAGAGAAATGATGTATGAAAAAAAAAGGGGGGTGCATGGATGAACAGCCTCAACTCTAGGGATGAGCTCTTGCAGAAATGCAAATGATGTCTTCATACAGTTTGCTAAAATGCACCCCAAACATTAAAACCAGAAGGCAACTGCTGACCTTCCGTTTAGATGTCGTAACCTGAATTCCCTTAAGTCAGTATACCTGTCAGTTCTAAATGCTTGATAACCTTCAGAAATGTTTTCAAAAATCCTCAGAGGGAACTTTTTTTTATCATTATTAAGAATTAGAACTGTAGGGACCATTTGTTCAATTTCTAGATTTTACCAACAAAAGCATGTCCATCACTATTCAGAGAAACCATATGTTCAGTATAAGATTTTTTAAAGAATGTGGTTTCAATAAATCCAACAGTTGGAGTAAATGAGTTTAAACTGAAACTAAATATAGATGTTTATTCTCCTAAGTTATTCCTAAATAATAACAAAAGTAAAATATTGCTTTAAATGTCTGTCTACTTTACAGTGCTGCTGACGATAAATGTAGCATTGTGACTCTGCTTGTTTGTTAAATTTAGCATCTAAGATAAAGTGACTGTGACCTTTGCTGTGACCTTGACTGACTTTTGGGATTAACTATAAGCTGTTTTATCAGCAATCTAAAGAGTCCTGTACAACAGTGCGTTGCTCCAGCATTTAGGGACCAAACTCCAACTCCCTGGTGTTAGTGATGAGGGCAGGCATGAGCATGAAGATGGACAGAATGGACAGACATGGAGACTCCAACTCCCTGGTGTTAGTGATGAGGGCAGGCATGAGCATGAAGATGGACAGAATGGACAGACATGGAGACTCCAACTCCCTGATGTTAGTGATGAGGGCAGGCATGAGCATGAGGATGGACAGAATGGACAGACATGGAGAACATACCTAGCATAAGTAATTCCTACTAAAGCCTCAGTCATCCACCTTTTTATCTAGTTATTTAGTACAGCTTTGTATAAAAAAAAAAAAAAACATACTTTAGATGACCCTATATTAGAGTGGTGTCAAGGTTGTCAGCTTGACTAGCTCAGAATACAAGAACACTAAGTCAGTTGTTGCTCTGCTTTTCCTTGACCTTACAACCTTACACACACACACACTCACTCACACAAGCACTTGGTATTTAATGTTTTATTTTCTTAATAGTAAAGTCAAATGAACAGCCTCCCTGCCTTCCAGCTGTCTACTTAGTCTACTTCATTGCCCCAGCCTTACCACCTTGCCCCTGTTACAGGGCAGATCTCTATACATTCAGAGTCCTTCAAGGCCTTGGATTCCACTCCTTATGAAGTATTTTGAATTCAAAACCAGATCTTCCTCATAGAAATTCTTTTTAACAATATCTCTCCATCTTATCTTTACTTTGGATGACATTCAAGTAAGAATTTTCTTAGCATGTCATACTTCATGAGAAAGGATGATGATATCAATCGACTCTAGAGTCAGTTTCACATTTGGGCTTTGCTCCACTGATGGACTCTACACATAAATAATTTCAAACACTGCTTAGAGTCAGTAAAACCATAGTTCCTAGTCATAAAGCAGGTGCAAGATGAGCACCTTGTTGAGACTTTAAATTTAGTTCAAATTATGATTGTGAAAAATACTGTCCTAGTTGTTATCCTATTGCTGTGAAGAGATGCTGTGGTCAAGGTAACGCTTATAAGAGCAAGCATGTAATTGTAGGTTTACTTAGTTTCCGAGGTTTCAGTCCATCATCACCATGGTTGGCAGTGTGGTAGCAGGCATAAAAAGCATGATTCTGGAAAAATATCTGAGAGCTATCCTGATCTACAAGCAGAGAGGCAGAGAGACTGGGCCTAGCATGGGCTTTTTAAAACCCAAAGCCCATGACACACTTTCTCCAATGAGGTCATACCTCCTAATTCTTCTAATCATATCAAAGAGTTCCACTCCCTGATGACTACACATCCAAATATTTGAGCCTATAGGACCATTGTTGTCCAAACTACCCCAAATAAGTCTTTTCTAGAACAATAATATTTGAGAATTTTAACAATGGCAGTTACATGATTTGTTCTATATTTGGAATATGAAATCTATACCGTTATTGTCTGTCTATATTTTCCTGTCTTCCTCCATAAACAAGCATTGATAATCTTTGTAAGGAATGTTTTAAGGGTATGAGGACATAGAGATAAAACATATCTCTCACCTTAAGAATATCATGATTGGGGGCTGGTGAGATGGCTCAGTGGGTAAGAGCACCCGACTGCTCTTCCAAAGGTCCAGAGTTCAAATCCCAGCAACCACATGGTGGCTCACAACCATCCGTAACGAGATCTGGCGCCCTCTTCTGGAGTGTCTGAAGACAGCTACAGTGTACTTACATATAATAAATAAATAAATCTTTAAAAAAAAAAAAAAAAAAGAATATCATGATTGGCCAGATGTGTATGCTCCACAAGCAGAGGCAATTGGATGTCTGTGACTTTGAGGTTAGCCTGGTCTACACAATGAAGTGCAACGTCATCCCAAGGCTACGTAGTAAGACCCTGTCTTAAAAGAAAAATCTCAAAAGTCTATCACAAGCTACGAATTTTGAAGGGATATCTTAACCTATTTCTTAAGTAAATAAAACATTAAATTCAAAATGTGTGTGTGTGTGTTGTGTGTATGTGAGTGATTAAAAGGTTGTAAGGGCATATTATAATATATTACATACAATAAAATTAAGCTATGATACCTTTTCAAGGTTTTTCTTTAGAGACAGGGTCTTAATATGTATCCTTGTTTGGCCTACACCTCATTATGTAGACCAGGTTATATTAGATACAATAATAAATTACTGCATATAAAGTCAGAGAAGAGAATGAGTCCCATAAAAGCAATGAGTGCAATTTCAAAAAAGGAGGGTGTATTAGTTAGGGTTTTACTGCTGTGAACAGACACCATGACCAAGGCAAGTCTTATAAAAAACAACATTTACTTGGGGCTGGCTTACAGGTTCAGAGGTTCAGTCCATTATCATCATGGTGGGAGCATGGCAGTATCCAGGCAGGCATGGCACAGGCAAAGCCTAGAGTTCTACATCTTCATCCAAAGGCTGCTGGTGGAAGACTGACTTCCAGACACCTAGGGTGAGAGTATTAAGCCCACACCCACAGTGACTCACCTACTCCAACCAGGTCACATCTATTCCAACAAGGCCACACCTCCAGATGGTGCCACTCCCTGGTGCAAGAATATACAAACCATCACATTTCACTCCCTGGCCCCCATACACTTGTTCAAACACATGAGTCTATGAGGGCCATACTTAAACATAGCATAAGGCAAAAGTGCATTTACTCCAACTTTTAAAATCCTCATAGTCTATAGCAGTCTCAACAATATTAAAAGTCCAAAGTTCAAGGCCTCTTCTGAGATTCATCCAATCACTTAACTGAAATCCCCAAAGAAAGACAGGAAACCAGTTGGGCAAACTCCAAACTGCATCTCCATGGCTGATGTCAAAGTGGTCTTCAGATCTCCACTCCTTTTTCATCTTTGTTGACTGCAACAAACTGCTTTCTCCTGGGCTGGTTCCACTCCCTGTTAGCAGCTTTCCTCACCATGTATCCCATGGCTCTGGCATCTGTAACATCTTTGAGTCTCCAAGGTAATTTCAATGTTACTGCTTCTTGTTTCAGTGTCTGGGATTCCACTTGATCTTTTGGGCTCCTCCTAAAGGCTGGCATCACTTCTCCAGCTCTGCCCTCTGTAGCACTCTAAGTTCATGTTGATCTGCTCCACTATAGCTGCTGTTCTTGGTGATCATCCCATGGTACTGTCATCTCCAATACACAAGGGTGTTCCACTCCAACTAGGCTTCACCAATAGCCTCTCACCAAAAGGCTCTCTTCATGGTGCCAAGCCTCAAATCCTTTGCATAACCCCTTCAGTCCTGGGCCATCAACTACAGCTGAGGCTATACCTTCTCCAATGGCCTTCCATGACCTCTCAACAGTGCCGAGCCTCAGCTGTTCTTCATGACACCTTCATGTCTTCAAAACCAGTACCACTTAGGTGACTCTTAGACATTACCAAGTCCAGCCACCGCACAAAGTACAACCTTGGCTATCTCTGGAACACAGCTTCTTTGTGCTCCCAGAAAACAATTCCCAGATTTCAACTCAGTGATGCTGGTCTCTTCTTAATCACTGCTAATTTCTTAGCTCCAGCTAACCAGCATCAATTGTCCCAGTAGTTCCTTCCATTCTTAACGCTAGAGCCAAAGCCACATGACTGAAGCTGCCAAGTTCTGCTGCTTACAGAACTAGAACATGACCCCCTTGTACTATTACATTATCACTGGCTTTATGTTTTCCAAATCCTTCACTGCCTAAGCTTGGCTATCCTGGTTCTTGCTCTGTAGATTGGCCTTGAATACAGAGATCTGCATGGCTGTCTCCTGGGATTAAAGGTGTGTACCCCATGCCTGAATCTAAATTCAGCTGGGTAGGATCTTACTCCCTTAATCTGTTATCTCCTAGAACACAGAATTTTGCTCCATTTAACTTCCTGGTACCCCTTTAATACTCGAACCATGTATTTTATATTTTTCCTTTCTAAGCTTGCTATGCTAGTTTAAACTTCTCTTCATAAGACTTAACCAAAGAACAAAGTCTCTGCTGGGCTTTTTTGAAACTTCCCTTGTCAATGCAATTAATCTGAGGCTCTTCTCAGGCAGACTTTTCAGTCTAGGGCAAAAAGTAGCCACATTCTTCACCAAAATACCACAAAAACAGTCTTTATGCCACATTCTGAAATTCTTCTCCTTTGAAATCTCTTGGGCCAGGTCAACACAGTTCAAATCACTCCCAGCAACTAAGTCTTCCATATTCCTACTAGGATGACCCATTAAGCCCCAATTTAAAGCATTCCACTGCTTTCCAAATCCAAAGTCCCCAAATCCACATTCTTTCAAATAAAAGCATGGTCAGGCCAATCACAGCAATACCCCCGACCCTGGTACCAACTTCTGTCTTAGTTAGGGTTTTACTGCTGTGAACAGACACCATGACCAAGGCAAGTCTTATAAAAAACAACATTTACTTGGGGCTGGCTTACAGGTTCAGAGGTTCAGTCCATTATCATCATGGTGGGAGCATGGCAGTATTCAGGCAGGCATGGCACAGACAAAGCTGAGAGTTTTACATCTTCATCCAAAGGCTGCTGGTGGAAGACTGACTTCCAGACACCTAGGGTGAGAGTATTAAGCCCACACCCACAGTGACACACCTACTCCAACCAGGTCACGCCTATTCTAACAAGGCCACACCTCCATATGGTGCCATTCCTGGTGCAAGAATATATAGACCATCACAGGAGGTATTAACCCTTCCTTCCCTGGAAGAAGGAGAGCATTCATGTTCACTTGAAAGGGAAAGTATCTGACAACTAAGAGAAGTCAGAAAGAGGAAGTCCTGAAGAAGACAAGTTTCACATAAGGATAGATGAGTGCTCCCTGTCTTTCTTGTCCATTGGTACCCAGAGGCCTCCATCTCTCACAAATACCCCAGATGCATCAGGTGGGTGCCTGATATAAAAGCACCACACAGAAGTGAGTTAGATGCAAAAGCATCAAAGTACATGGTCTTTCTGGAGATGAGCAAGCAACTGAGCATGACTGAGCTGAGTAGTGTAGTAGACAAAAAAATATGATGATAAGACAACAATGGGATAAGGGGGCTGCACAGACAAGAGGTGATTAAAATCATAGCTCCTACGTGGAAATACAAAAGGACAGGATCCAGGTGTCCCTATGAAGATCTTCCCAGTAGTCATTTGGATGATAGAACAGAGCTCTGAGAACTTAAACTGGAATAATGGCCTCATGTGGAAACAAAATAATCCAGTTGAGTAGGATATCCAGAATCACTTAAATTTTGCTGTTGTTATGAATTATAATGTAACTATCTGTACTTTACAATGGTCTTAGACAACCCCTGTGAAAGGGTTATTTTGACCTCCGGAGGTGGTCACAAAGCACATATTGAGAACTGCTGATGTAGAGCAAGTGAGTAGATGTGGCACTCACAGAGAGAGGTTCCATGAGCTCTACAGAACAGGGTACATACGGGGTCCCCAATGGAAGAGTTAAGAGACGGACTGAAGAAACTGAAGGGCTTTGCAGTCCCATAGGAAGAACAACAATACCAACCAATCAGACCCCTCCAGAGCTCCTAGGACTAAACCACCAACCTAAGAGTACACATGGAGGGACCCATGACTCCAGCTGTATATGTAGCAGAGGATGGCCTTGTCAGGCATCAATGGGAAGGGGGATCCTTGATCCAGTGAAAGCTTGATGCCCCAGCATAGAGGAGTGCTAGGTTGTTGAGGTGGGAGCACCCTCATAGAAGCAGGGAAATGGGGTGGGATAGGGGGGTTTTGAAGGGTAAACTGGGAAGGGGAATAACATTTGAAATGTGAGTAAATAAAATAACCAATAAAAAGTTTAAAAACAAAAAGAACAGGGCTCATGTAGAGGTTCAGGTTACCACATCACCCTGAGGTGTATGCCTGGGATGTCCAAAGGGCAGAAGACAGTAGGAATTGGATGTGTGATTTAGAAGTTCCTGAGGATCCAGTCTGGAGCCAGAACTAAAATCAAAGCCAGTTATAATCACATAGCCACGTAGAAGATTGGCCAAACGAGATGACAGAAGGACATTTAAAGGAATAAACAATGTAGTTTTAAAAAATGTTCTAAGATGACAAGAGTCAGTGAAAGAGAATTGTGACCATCAAGTATCACAGAAAACTGTATCCTTTTCTTCTTCCTTTCTGGATGGATGGATGGATGGATGGATGGATGGATGGATGGATGGATGGATGGATTAGCTTTTGATTGTCTGGAAATATCAGGTTTATAAAAGGAAATTTGTTACTGTGGAAACGGGCTTTCAGTATCAACAGGCAGTTTGACGACAAAAGGGTAACTGGTTTATTTTTCTCCTTAATTGCACATTTTCTTGCCTTTCAACAGTAAAATAGTCATTGGTCAGAAATGTCAAATCAACTAGAACTATGGTGAGTCAAAGCATAAGCACAGGTCTCCAGCTAACTACCAAAGTGGTGACCACTAGGTGCCCCAGGCCCAGGCATTCAGGGACTTTACTACTTTGTACACTATCAGAGTGTAAAACTCTCCAAATTCAAATAATCACTTCACCTTTTCTCCCATAACCAAAGCCCCTTAGTTAGGAGCATGGGACTCTCATGTTCTCTGTTATTTGAGGGTATAGTTTGACTAGTCAGCTGTATTAAAAGAGCAAATATGTAGGATTTAAAGAACTATCCAAATGTCAAAATTTTATGGAAGTTCTTGTGGTATAGGTCTCTCCTTTAGTTTATTATTCCTAGTGGTTAAACTCTAAATACATTCCAGTTAAAATCTCTTCACTAACCTTATCCAGAAAAGCTTGGATAGCTGCATCCTGCCTCTCCATACGAGCAGCGGATCTATGTCTCCCGATGGAAGCAATCATCTGTGTCTCTTTTTCCAATAGCTCACACAGAGCAGCCTTCCTTTCAGCTTCACTTGAATAATGGCAAATTTGTGCAACTTCTTCTTGCCGCCAGACTAGAGGAATAACATGAAAGGTTCTTGAGTTGTCAAAATTTGCAGCTTTTTTTTTCAAGAGATTTATTTTTATTTTTTAAAACTGTGGCTGTGTGAGGATGTACACATGAGTACAGATGCCCTTGGAGGCCAGATGTGTCTCATCTGGAGCCAAAACTACCAGTGACTATAAGCCACCTTATGTGAATCTTGGAAATCAAACTCGGGTCCTTGCCCTCCAACATTCAAACTAAAATAATTTTATAAGAATTGTAACTCAGGAGCATTAAGTATTCCTAAGAGTTTTGCATCTTCTACAACCAATGCTCTTCCTTTTCAGCTTCTACAAGTCTGAAGACTTCCTCTGACGTTCTCTCTTCTCTCTGCCTTTCCTCTATTACTTCTTATTTCATCTTAGTACATGACTCTTCAAAGACCCAAAATTGTAGCTTTATACAGAATAGCTTATATTACTTACCACATGTATTGCATCATGTTCTATTTCTTACAAAATCCCAAATCACATCACCGAATTTTATACAGTAACTGCATTTACTCTGAAGTCAATCCAGTGTCTTGCACTATGATACTCTTTTAAGGTATTTTAAAGCATTGGTCACTATAAATAACGATGATGTTATGTGACTGTATCACAAGACTATATCATAAAATTCCCAAAGAAAACAATTTAGTAAACTCATCCTATCTAAATACTGACCTATATCATCACATAGGAATTTCTACATCATACCTCAAACTTAAATCAAAATTTCTAGATGCAGATATGTTCTTCATAAGGATTCTACTCAAATCCTTATGTAAAGTAAATGTGGGGAAGAAAACTATTTTTCATTTCACATTTAAAAAGTGTCAGGCTTACACTGACAGAAGCATGGGATAGGAAAATACCTTAGACATTAAATTGCTCAGTTCTACATTTGAATCACCCATCCTCCTCTCAGTGAGTTGGACAGGAATAATTTGCCTGCCACAGAACCAATTTCTTGAGCTACATGCCATCCCTTTGGGCGACTGAAGGTTGTATCATGTCTCTCTTAACATTTTCCTTTCTTGAGACACAAACACTTTCATTTTAAATTGTACATTATGTGACATTATTTCTTCTCACATCTTGGTCAACCTTTTCTTGTTTCCTATCACACCACTCAAAATACACTGTCAAATTTCTGCCAAGATAGAAACTTCTGCACAACCCTCCGAACATTCTCCTGACTGAAGTGACAAGAAATACAAAGGAGGGAGAAGGATAGAGGTGTAAAGCAGGAATGAAAATAAGAAAAGAATTTGATATGTCAATGGCATGTAGAATCCACAGAAGATATAATGAAGATTTATTTGGGTCAATAAACTGTCCCCAGAATCTACAAGCACTGTTCCGAGGACTTTAGCAGTGTCATCCCACAAAGTGGGTCTTGTAGAAGGAAGTGGTAAATCTCAGCTTGCATGAGTGAAAGCTAGAGAAAAGAGTGGACTTTGAAGGTGTTTGATAGTGACCATACCTTAAAAACCTAAAGAGAATGTCAGATGTTTTAAATTAAAATCGAAAACAATGGTAACTGTGTTGGTTTGTACAGGAATGAGAGAGAGGGACAGAGAGAGAGAGAGAGAGAGAGAGAGAGAGAGAGAGAGAGAGAGAGAGAGAGAGAGAGAGAGAGAGAGAGAGAGAACAGGAAATAGTGGGCAATAGTTACGTTTAAATATGAGATAATTATATTTACATATTTCTGTTGCAGATTAAAACAGAAGAATCTTGGAGATTTCTCCTAGTTATTTTTATTTATATCCATGTGTGTGTGTCTGGTGTGTGTGTGTGTGTGTGCTACATGTGTCCAGAGAGACCAGAAGAGGGCGACAAATCCCCTAGAGCTGGAGTTGCAGGTGGTTGTGGACCAGCCAACATAGGTGCCTTGAACCAAACTCAAGTCCTATAGGAAAACAGCAGGCACCCTTCACCACTGAGCCACCTTTCCAACAGTCAAAACAGAGGAATCTTTTATGGGTACAAGGGCATGATACTCTCAGGAGGTATGCTTGAAACAAAATGACACCAAAATTAAAACATGGAAATTTGGCCAGGATAAACAACATGAAATCAGAATATGTAACATTCATCCAGTGCCTGACATAAAAGAAAATTTTATGCACTGGCTATTGTGAATGTTTATACCAAAAATCATGTGATCATGTTGCATCCATCCTCGAGAAGGGAAACTACCAGTTACAAACATAGCTGTGGTAAGACAAAATATAATTGGTTTATCTATAAGCTCTACACACATAGAATTTTGTTGAATCTCCTGACAAGCCAAAGGAGCTTGTGCTATCATCTCTTGTCTTGGTGAAAGGGAAACTGGGGTAAAGAGTGCTCTGTAATCTGCCCAAGGACACAGAGCTAGAGAGTGGGCCAGGGCCCAAACTCAGGCAGTCTAGCTTTGTGAGATGCACTCTTATATCAAAAGCCATGATATCTTTCCTTGTGAAGATGTTTACAACAAAGAGCTCCCTTCAGTGGTCAGCTAAGTCTTCCCTCTTCATGGAAATAGCATGTGAGTGCAGTATTAGGATGACATTTCTAAGGAAGCTCCCAAAATCCATTAGGCTCACACAATCAAACCTATTCTTTCTCTGAAATTTAAAAAGCCTTTTCTTTTATATGGTTATTGTACCTACCAATATCCTGTCACTTCTTTGTTGATTAAAAAAAAATACTCACCAATATGTCTGTAGTTATCATGTAAACGTAACTCTGTAAGATTCTATGGTGCATAAAGCGAAATGGCTCTACTTTGTTCTTCAAGGAATTAACACATTTCCTGGTCTCTCTCTAATTGGATGGGTGATTAAAAAAAATAAAACAAAAACAAAAACAAAAAACAAAAAGCAAACAAAAAACAAACCCAGAGTTTCTTCTTCTCTTTCCATTTATCATCATTTAATGCCAAGCATTTTTCACCGTTGGGCTTTAGAGTTTGTTTGAATAGATACCTCTTGACAGAAGAGTCTATTTATTGTTCTATAGACATATCCCAAGCGTAAGTATTCCCTACTGTTGTGTTACAGGTGTGGTTACTCTCCTGTAAAAGGTTGCAGGAATATTTCAAAATGTATTTCATTTATATGAACTTACGTAGTTAAAAGGCATTCGCGTTTTATTAAAGATTCAGATTTTCTTTAATACTCAGGAGGAATTATAAAGTAAGCACCTGAGACTTGAGTGTGGGTTTTGGCCTCCCAAGTCTGCTATCAGACTGTGTTTTGCAATTTTATGAGGATATTTCCTTGACCTCTCATATTTCAAGTTGAAACCACCCAAATCAGGTCAAGGATTGCTAGTCCAGCTCTTTGTAGGAATCTACTCTATCACTTATCAGGGATACATTATTCAAACACTATACAGCTTAAATCTATCCAGCAAGAGGATTTTGAAATGTAAAAGCTAAATTATCTTCAGCAAAAGGATTGTAAATTTGAGAACTAAACTATATTATGAAAGTCCAGGAAATCTATGATTGATGAGTTTGTTATTTGAAAGTAGCTTTACCAACCAGAATGACTTTAAGGAACATGACAAACCCCATATTCTGAAAGTCAGTTGATGAATAAAGGAAAATTTTTTTCTTGTAGAAATTACAACTGAGAATATTTATCTCACAGAATTACTAAGTTGCTCCCAGAAAGAGAATAAAATCTCTTCCTGACTGGGTGTTGTGGGTGGGTGACTGGGAAGGGGGATATCATTTGAAATGTAAACTAACAAAATCATTAATAATTTTTTAATTACAAGAAAAAGCACCCCATTAGATGGTGAAACACATCTATTCAGTGTGCCAACCACCAAAGAGTAGTAGAAAGTCACAGGGCAGAGTCCTCTGAGCTATAACAAGGTGGGAAGTGTGGAGGGCGTCTTCCCCTTTGGTATGACATACGCTCCCTGAAGATGATAATGAGAGCAGTCGGAACACTGAAACCCTGTGCTAGTTTCCTGGGCCTGACACAACAAAGCACAGACAGAGCTTCATGTGTCAAACAACAAAGTTCCATTTCCCCAATAATGCTGGAGACCATGAGCCTAAGGTTAAAACGCTGGCAGCCTTCTTTGCTCCTGAAGCCTCTCTTCTGGTGGCTATTTTCTCCTAATAATGCTCTGTTCTATATTCTACCGATGTACTCATCAAATATTTTTATAGGTACGCCAGTCCTTATTGTGTTAAGGCATGCTTATATGTCTATTTTTTTTTCTTTATTTGGTCCTTAAAAAAAGGCACCAACATATATCCAGAAGATGTTCCAACCGGTAAGAAGGACACATGCTCCACTATGTTCATAGCAGCCTTATTTATAATAGCCAGAAGCTGGAAAGAACCCAGATGCCCCTCAACAGAGGAATGGATACAGAAAATGTGGTACATTTAGACAATGGAGTACTACTCAGCTATTAAAAAGAATGAATTTATGAAATTCCTAGGCAAATGGATGGACCTGGAGGGCATCATCCTGAGTGAGGTAACAGAATCACAAAGGAACTCACACAATATGTACTCACTGATAAGTGGATATTAGCCCAAAACTTAGGATACCCAAGATATATAATACAATCTGCTAAACACATGAAACTCAAGAAGAATGAAGACCAAAGTGGGGTCACTGTACCCCTTCTTAGAATTGGGAACAAAACATCCATGAAAGGAGTTACAGAAACAAAGATTGGAGCTGTGACGAAAGGATGGACCATCTAGAGACTGCCATACCCAGGGATCCATCCCATAATCAGCTTCCAAACGCTGACACCATTGCATACACTAGCAAGATTTTGCTGAAAGAACCCTGATATAGCTGTCTCTTGTGAGACGATGCCGGGGCCTAGCAAACACAGAAGTGGATACTCACAGGCAGCTAGTGGATGGATCACAGGGCTCCCAATGGAGGAGCTGGAGAAAGTACCCAAGGAGCTAAAGGGACCTGCAACCCTATAGGTGGTACAACATTATGAACTAACCAGTACCCCGGAGCTCTTGACTCTAGCTCCATATGTATCAAAAGATCGCCTAGAAAGAGAGGCCCATTGGACACACAAACTTTATATGCCCCAGTACAGGGGAACGCCAGGGCCAAAAAAAAAAAAAAATGGGAATGGGTGGGTAGGGAAATGGGGGAGAGGGGGGAGGGTATGGGGGACTTTTGGGATAGCATTGGAAATGTAATTGAGGAAAATATGTATTAAAATATATTTTTTTTAAAAAGGCACCAAATAAAACCACACTTGAGGTACAAAGAATTCAGATGTCAACATCAGAATTTTGGAGAAACACAATTTTAGCTGATAAGGAAGACAGTAACTACAAATAATTTTGAGGAAAAACATATCAAAGGAACTGGTTAATTGGACTTGATTGGTTGGTTGGTTAACTGGAAATAATAAAGTTGATTACTCCATTATTCTTCAACAAGTTAGGATGTTGAACAAGAACTATCTATGTTCACTCTGAAACATCTTATTTGAACTTGTAATCTCTAAGAAAGAAATCTCGGGAGCTACAATAGTTTATCTCCCATGGCAGTTTACACACATCTATATTTTTAAAATACTTAATGCAAGCTGGAAGGTCAAATGGCCTGAAAAGGGACAACACACACCTAACAAGACCATCAAATGAGGAGCTAGAAAGAGAAAGTGATAAGGTAGATAAAGGTGGGTAAATTTAAACACATGACAGTAAACAGGTGAACATCTAAATAAAATGGACCTTTAAAATAAAGGCAAATATGGAAGAAAGAGTAATAAACCATATAGATGTATGTGTATGTGTGTGTGTGTGTGTGTGTCTCAATAACACATTAAATGTAAATTATTATCCAAACATTCCAATGAAAAGGCACAGGTCATCTGATTAGGTTTTAAAGATAATATCAAATGGAGACACAAAGATCAAAAAGTCACAGAATAAAGAAAGGTATATCATGCTACAGTGATCTAAAGTAAACTGAGGTGGGCATAGAGACGTACACTTGGAATCTTGATATGAGCAGGAGGATCGCAAGTTCTAAGCTAGCTTACATTACAAAAATGAGATGATCTGAACAGAAGAAAGCAGAAAGAGGGTGGGGTGGGTGGGGTATGAGGAAAGGGGAAAGGGATGCAGGGAGAGAGGAGAGAAAGGGAAGGAGGAAAGGAGGGAGAGAAAAGAGGAATGTATTGATATCAGTCCAAGTTTATCATAGTAAAGAATGTTCTAAGAAATAATGAAATTCATAATGATAAAATTTCATTCCGTCATTAGTATATGTATTAGTACATCATTCTAAGTATCTCTGCATCTAACAAGACATTCAAACTACATCAAGCAATATCTGAACTGTAAAGGAAAATTAAAGAAAGCAAAAAGAAAGCTAAGGATTGAAATACTTCTCTCCTGATATTGGATTAATATGTAAGTGGGAAATTAGTGACTACACTGATTAGCACAACTCTCTAAACCAAATCGTGGTGACTGATATGTACCAACCATCTCTTCGAGCTGTAGCAGAACACACATTCTTCTCAGGTACAACAGAACATTTCCCAAAATGACGTCTATGTTATACTAAAACAAGCCTCAATAAATTTAGGACTCAGGTGATGGAGAAGTATATTCCATAACAAAATTAGAAATCAGTAACAACAATCTATGAAAAAAGCTGTAAACAGCCTACTTCTAAATAATCTGTGGGTCAAAAGCAAATTACAAAATGATCATAAAGTATTTTGAAACTGGATATATTGTAAACGTGGAATATAGATAACACAGCAGTCATGAAGGGCATTTACACCATCAAACTCCTCAATCAGAAATGAATCCAGGTCTCAGAACACTGGCTGTCACTTTCACCGTATGCTGAGGAAACAAGAGGTGAGTTAAGCCAAAAGAAAACAGACGCGAGGAGATAATAATAAAAGATGTGATGAACAATAATGAAAACAAAAGAAATATAAAAGAGAGAGAGAGATCAATTTAAAAGTAATAAAATTGGTAAATTTATAGTCTAGTTGTTCAGGAAACAAAGAATAAAGACAGAGTTACTGGTATTAGGAGATTGGAGTCATATTATTACAGATGCTACAGGTAGCAAAAGGATAATGTGGGAAACCGCTAATGTTTATGATAATATATCATAAATATACATGAAATAGACAACTTACTTAAACTATGCAAGCTTACAAAGCTCAGTTCATAACAACTATACACCATGACTAGGGGTGTATGTAACGAAGACACTGCATTTAGAATCTCAAGCTTTCCCACAAAGAAACTCACAGCCTGGGTACCCTCATTGGTAACTTAGAAACATTTGAAAAACTAGATGCTGACTGATACAAAGTTGGAAAGGAAAAAAAAAAAAAAGAGTGCCAAAACTCACAGAGAACATTTCTCCTCAAGGCACTGGAAATGAGTAGGTAGTGAAACTCTCACTAATTAGAGGAAGCTCTTGTGAATCAGGCCTAAACAAGCAAAGCATGCTTGAATGTGTACTGTTCATAAGCTGCACAGCCTATAGTCTTTGCTTTAGGAGCCGACAGAGAGTAAGGCATTGACAAAGACATGAAGACCAGGCTGTGTCTTCAACAAATAGAGAGAGAACAAGTGGATGCCTGAGACCAAAGCGCTTAAAAATTCACTTCAGCTTATGTGAGGTGTGACTCATGTGTCATTTCATATTGAATTATATCTCTAAACATAAAACTATAAAATTTTAGAAGAAAACACAGAAGGAAAGCCATGTGACCCCGTGTTTAAAGAATTTTTAGATATAACACTAAGTACATGATCTGTATAAAAACAAATTGATAAATTGAACTTTGTCAAAGGTGAAGACCTTCATTCGCTCTAGCAAAGACTCCACTAGAAGAATGAAAGACACGCTGTTATGAAGTGCCTACTCGCCCTGGGGTACAAAAATAATGACAGACAGAGAAATTAACATCTCCAAGTACAATCTGGGGGACTAGTTATTACAGTTACCTATGGTCTGAGTGACTTGAGCAGCTAGGTGCATCACACACACAAAAAAAAGTCCTACCACCCTGAGTGAGGACTCCCAGAGACTGGAAATAAGGATGGGAAGTTTGATACACTAGAGGAGCCTCCTCCTCTGCCAGGCGACTGTTAACATGATTATAACACACAGCCACCGGGAGGAGCTGCAGAAGTTAAGTTCCTGGCGAGTTTTGTGAGCTTCCTGAGCCCTCCCGCTACAGTATCAGGACTATTTTGATCCAGAGGAAACAGCTATACAACAGAGGTAAAAGGTGTGAAGGGCAGAGCCCACAGAGGTGGTTTGGAGAAAGGATAGATGCCTCTGGAGCTAGGCTCTCCTAACCGCTCATCTTCAGGCTTTTTCTCTTTGCCCATTGTTTAGGAGAAGGGTGAGAATGTGCATTCTTGCTTAGCTAAGAAGAAGAGCCCCTCTTCTCCCAACCTAACAGACATCCCTGCTTACTAGCCTGGAGGACTTTAGCTAAACCTCCGCATTCTCCAAGTCCACTGGCCCAGAGATTGATGCCTAAGCTGCAGGCAAACTTCTAAGGGTGCGGGCAGTTAAGAGTTGAGCCTCTTACTGACAAAATCCCATTATTACTCCAACTGACTCATGGAACAAGACAGGGAAAGACTCTCTCCTGTGTGGTTTCATGGACAGCTGTGGGCTTCTGCTCAGAATATCCTGGGAGTCGTATACCAGCAATGTTCTCTTCCTAGCATCCTGCATCACGGGCAGGCAGACACCAGCCTTCCAGGACCAGGGTTACCACCAAGTCCTCTGTTTTCTTCAAACCAAAGGAGCTTATTTCAAAGACCCCCCAAGAGGGCTCCCTTGAAATACCTCTCACAATCCTCTTGGAAACGACTTCAAAGTAATGATGCACTTTTAAGAAATAAAAAAATAAAAAAATAAAAAACATTTTTTACTAGCTTCGTCTTATCTTTCCTTCTTTTTTATTTCTTTGATCTTATTGAGTGGTCCATGGGCCAAGGATTAGTTCTCAATTTATTTCTTCCCTAAAACCCTTATGAGGGGGACAGACTGTCTTACACTGACTCTCATATGCTATCAGATCTCTCAGGCTGTCAGTCAAAAATAAGTCAGGGCGATAGTGTTGTGCATCCGTCAGAAGAAGCACAATGAAGACGACGACAGAAATGCCTAAGATCACATAGGATGGTGGAGTAATGAAAGCTTATACTTTCTTTGGAAGTGCAAACTTGTACGATCTTTGGAAGGCTGTCTATCAGCCCACTAAAGCTGAACAATGCATGTCTTGTGAGCTAGACTCTCCACGCCGAGGTTTTATGCCCTAGAGAAATGCATACGTGTTTTCTTCAACAAAGGTCACTACTTTTTTAAAAAAAAAATTTATTAGATATTTTCTGCATTTACATTTCAAATGCTATCCCAAAAGTCCCCTATACCCTCCCCCCACCCTGCTCCCCAACCTACCCACTCCTGCTTCCTGGCTCTGGCATTCCCCTGTACTGGGGCATATGATCTTTGCAAGACCAAAGGCTTTTCCTCTCAATGATGTCCGACTAGTCCATCAAAGGTCACTACTTATATGTTGAAAAACAGAGCCTGGGTACAAATCCACAGTGAAATTGATAAAATAATTGCGACCCTTTTCTGCAATGGCACACTCCATAGATATGTAGATGGAATCCTGAATCACGTAGGATAACACCGTCAGAACTCACATTATAATACTGAAGTTTAAAAGACAGGCGTAACATTCATTCTGAATAATTCTACTTATATAAAAATTGAAAGGACACAAGACAAGCCCTGGTACTCCTGGCCCTCCTTAGAAGCCTGATGCTCAGGGGCTGGCTACTGGGAGTGTGGCCATGCTCCACTGAGTATGTGAGTAGCACAAACTGCACTTATTCTGTGGGGAGGCAAGTCTTTCTTCTTTTGGGGAGAGTGGTAATGAAGATAGGGGGCAGACCTGGGAGGAAAATGAGTGTAATCAGAGTGCATTGTATGAAATTCCAAAGGAATCAGTAAAATATGTTGAAAAAAAAAGAATACAGATACTCAAACCAAAGTTTTTCAGCTGTTGGCACTCATGGAAATTTAAGTTCGTGAAAATTAGCCTTACTGCTATAAAAAGGATACGAACATCAATATCAGCTGGAGACAATCTTACCTGGTGTATATTAGATGATAATGTTTAGCATCTTAAGTAAATATCATTTTGCTTTTATTTCTGAGGAAAGACTGTCTTTAAAAAGAAAACACCAATGACTTGTGCTCTAAGATCAACAATCAGCAAATGGGACTTCATAAAATTGCAAAGCTTCTGTAAGGTAAAGAACACTGTCAATAGAACAAAAAGGCAACCAACAGATTGGGAAAAGATCTTTACCAATCCTAACTCTGATAGAGGGCTAATATCCAATAAATTCAAAGAACTCAAGAAGTTAGACTCCAGAAAAACCAAATAACACTATTAAAAATGGGGTGCAGAGCTAAACAAAGAATTCACAACTGAGGCATATTGAATGACTGAGAAGCACCTAAAGAAATGTTCAGCATCCTTAGTCATTAGAGAAACGAAAATCAAAGCAACCCTGAGATTCCACCTCACACCAGTCAGAATGGCGAAGATCAAAAACTGAGATGACAGCAGATGCTGGTGAGGATGCAGAGAAAGGGGAACACTCCTCCATTGTTGGTGGGATTGCAAGCTGGTACAACCACTCTGGAAATCAGTTTGGCGGTTCCTCAGAAAATTGGATATAGTACTACCTGAGGACCCAGCTATACCACTCCTGGGCATATACCCAAAAGATGCTCCAACATATAACAAGGACACATGCTCCACTATGTTCATAGCAGCCTTATTTATAATAGCCAGAAGCTGGAAACAACCCAGATGTCCTTTAACAGAGGAATGGATACAGAAAATGTGGAACATTTACACAATGGGGTACTACTAAGCTATTAAAAACAATGACTTCATGAAATTCTTAGGCAAATGGATGGACCTAGAAAATATCATCCTGAGTGAGGTAACCCAGTCACAAAAGAACACACATGGTATGCACTCACTGATAAGTGGAAACTAGCCCCAAATCTCGGAATGCTCAAGATACAATTCACAGACCACATGAAGCTCAAGAAGAAGGAAGACCAAACTGTGGGTACTTCAGTCTTTCTTAGAAGGGGGAACAAAATATTCATTGGAGGAAATATGGAGGCAAAGTGTGGATCAGGGAATGAAGGAAAGGCCATCCAGAGACTGCCCCACCTGGGGATCCATCTCATATACAGATACCAAACCCAGACATTATTGTGGATGCCAAAAAGTGCTTGCTGACAGCAGCCTGCTATATCTGTCTCCTGAGAGGCTCTGCCAAAGCCTGACAAATACAGAGGCAGATGCTCTCAGCCAACCATTGGACTGAGTACAGGGTCCCCAACATAGGAGTTAGAGAAAGGACTGAAGGAGCTGAAGGGGTTTGCAGCCCCATAGGAGGAACAACAATATCAACCAACCAGAACCCCCAGAACTCCCAGGAACTAAACCACCAACCAAAGAGTGCATGGAGCCATCCATGGCTCCAGACGCATATGTAGCAGAGGATGGCTTTGTGGGACATCAATGGGAAGAGATGCCCTTGGTCCTTGGAAGGCTCAGTGAGTGCCCCAGTGGAATAGGGGAATGCCAAGGTGGGAGGCAGGGTGGGTGGGTGAACACCCTCATAGAAGCATTGGGAGGGGGTAGTATAATTGGTTTCTTGGGGGAGGGGAACCGAGAAAGAAGCTAACATTTGAAATGTAAATAAATAAAATATCCAATTTAAAAAATAAAAATATATAAAATAAGAAAACTTTTGATTTATGAATTGCAGTTGAAACCATGCAATTATCACTATGAGCCACAAGAGGGCAGTAGTTACAAGGCACAGTTAGAGAAATGGCATGAAAATCTTGTATTAAATTGAAGAGTGGCAAGAAACACATATGTAAACAGATATTGAATAATACCCACAATTTATTTAATTTTTCTAAATATTTTCATTCATAATTCTAATGTGTAAAAACTGACAAATTTCCTATGTAAGAATTTTCTATTTTCATTTTCTCTATACAATTCTTATATAGTCATGTATAAAACAGGTTAAGATGAGTCACTACAAAAAGGAACTCACATATGTATTTCCATTAAGTGTTATATTCTGTGTTTTTTGCTTTATTGAATAAGATTTAACTTAAATTGTGTGTTTTAATCAGAGTTAGGGAAACAGGTTTGCAAGAAGTGAGCGATTTGTATTATATAAGACAATTTGGTATTTTCTGATATTTTCACAAATGTCCATCAACATGACAAAATAATAGTGACATCTTTGGCTAACTCACATATGATTTGAAACATTATTCTCATAAATTCCTGCTATAATACAACATCAGTCTTATGATTATAGGATTTTTTAAAAACTACCAATCTTCTCTACTGAATCATCAATTTAAGAATTGATTCTTGAGCTGGAGAGATGGCTCAGTCATTAAGAGCACTGACTGCTCCTTCCAAACGTCCTGTGTTCAATTCCCAGCAACCACATGATGGCTTACAACCATCTGTAATGTGTGTGTATGTGTATGTGTATGCGTATGTATAGGTGTATAGGTGTATAGGTGTATACATGTATGTGTACGTGTACGTGTATGTGTATATGTATATATACACCCATATAAATATAAATATATACACATACACATGTGTATAAATGTAAATATGTAAATACATATTTTATACATGTATATAGATATACATGTATACATGTATAGAATTTTACAGATTTTTCTAACGGAGATCCCTACAACAACAGTCTCTTTCTTTTGTCCCCATCAAGCCTGCTTGAGCGTCAAGGCGCCTGTGGCACTTACGTTCCAGAGCATTGTAAAGGAGCTCAAAATCTTCGGTTGTTTTAGGGTTGTGCCTCCGGTAATAGTCCATTCGTATCCATTCTTCCTTCTCTTGAATCTTCAGGAGTTCTTGCTCTTCTTCCCACTCCAACCTCAATTTCTTTTGTTTTCTTAAGCCCTCTACATAGCGCTTAGCGTGCCACCGCCTGTAGGAAGTTTGTATCACTATCACCTGGGTTGAAGGCAACAGAAGGTGTGATTGGCTTGCTGATCACAGCATAAAGAAAGGTAGAAAGGATCGTGTCAGCTCAAATTCTATAACGAAACAATACTGGCAGTCTGGCTTTATTTCTTTCTGAGACCTTATTTATGCACAATAATATAAAACTATGAATAATGAGCCACTATGTTTGGCCTTGAAATCCTAGCCATACAGTACTATAAGACTATGTGTATGTGTGTAAGAGCACAGACTCTAGAGTGACAGTCACTGTAAATCTCCTGCTTTCCCTCCCTGTCTGGCTTTGCATAAGGACCTCCTATTGTCTCTACAATAGCAATAGGCGTGGAAAGCGTTCAGCGCAAGAGTTGCCGAGTAAACATTACAGCAGTTGGAAATCTTAAATGTCTCTAGCTCATGGGGTAGCTATGAGTTTGAATACATATTTAGAATATAATTGTATTTTCTAAACATAGCAAGGAGGTGCACATGTATGTCATCAAAAACAGGTTAGGGACTCTGTTAGAGTCCTCTGTCATTATTTCATTTGGAAGCATGAAGGAAATTTTTCCGCTGTGTAGACCTTGCCTTGTGTAGACTTGCACTAGATATAGTTTACCCAGTAGAGTCTCCATGGTCTCCCTGAACATGAAACCTGGTGATTTTTCCCCACAGTTACCTGATGTTGTGAGAGATGCCCCCCGGGTCCCAGGGGAAAATTAACATGGGTGGGCAAGAGGGGACATATTCTCTGTTTTAATCTCTCTACCTTTACATCAGAATTTCCTTTGAGTATATACCAAAGAAAAATTGATCATTTTTAAAGTGCTAATAAAAGAGAAGGCCCCTAATGGAACAGCAAGAGCAGTGTACCTTTGTGGAGAGCATCATTTGTAAAAGCAGTTAGCAGAGTATAGCCCAGACTAACAGCATCGGTGGTTATGTGGAAACTTCCGCCAGTGTGAATTCCCAGGTGCCACCCAGAGGTGCTGAAGAACAAGTACCCAACACAGAAACGAGCTCTCCACTGGATTCTAAAGCTAAAGTTTCTGAACCACTTTACTAACGTGAAACACAATAGAAATAAGACCAAACTAGGCACAGTGAGTGTCTTTAGAGTAAAGGGAAAGATGTTGGTATAAACCAGCCAATATTAAAAGAACAAATACATTTCAAACATAAAAATAAGTAAATAAATAGGATATGTATTAGCATGTGGTGCTTTGGAATTTGCTAAAGGAATTGAGGCTTCAAAAAAAAAAAACACTATTTAAATACTACAAAAGCTTTCCCGTTCTTACATAAGAAACCAGGACAACGTCAATGGGCTGAATGGTTTGAGAGCCTATTGGTCAGCCTTGAGCAACAACTCAAAAGAAGGCTTCTCATGTCTGGTATTGGAGGGGGGAATGGTTGTTCAGTGGTCTTCGACTTGGAGGGAGCATTATCAGTCCAGATTAGAAAATTTCATTAAAATTATAAATATATATTTATACGTAGAATTGCATGCATTATAGTTTTTAAGTAGCTAGCTAATAAAATGATTACTTGTGACTTTTCAGGCATTTATATTATTTCACCTGTCTCCTTCTCCTATATGACCTCTCTCCACCTTCCCTAGGGAGCCTTCTTTTTTATCTCTCTTCCCCTTTCACATCACTTTAGCCTTATACTCCTCCTTACCCCCATCCTTCTCTACTTTGCGCTCTCCCTCCAAAAGACTTCCCACTTTGCCATTTTCCTGACTAGATTAACAGTACTGGGATATTCCCCACTCTATTGCTTCTCTTTTCTGTGATGCTAGCAATGGTCCCATTTTACTCTCTGGGTTTCCGTAGTTACTGTAGGCTATGTACTTCCACCTGATGGTTTGGAGCTAGGAGCCTCCAATGAAAGAGAGCATGCAACATTTGTCTCTCTGAGTCTGCGTTACCTCACTCAATATGATCTTTCCTAGTTGCTATCGCCTTTGGTTATGATCAAGAGGTGGACAGCCCATCTCTGTTGCTTAAGAGACTATACACTGCAGAAACAGGATCCAAAGATCCCTGAGTTGGAACTCACTTGAATGCTGTCTCCCTGCGGGCTAGCTTTCATGGTATCAGAAGGTACCATACAAGCTTCCAAAGGAGGGAAGTTACTATAAATCCTACCCAGATATGGCAACTGTGAATCACATCGATGGCAGGCATAGTATGGTAACGTTAAGAGTGCAATAATGGCACACACACACAAAATGGTGGTAAGCAGCAGCTCTATAATTGGACTTAAGACCTTCTCAATATGACTATGTCTGATACAGGAAACTTAGCTAACTGCCCAGTGCTACTGAAGACACAGTTATTGAAGGAGAATCTACAACTAGTACATTACTAAGCCTCCTCCCTTCCCTAAACTTCTAAAGTCCATGGGCTTCCTTCTCCCACAGATGCCCATCCTTGTAACCCCACTATTTCTGCTATGCACTCTCGTGCTCGGGCCTCTCTTTGTCTCCATATCTTGCTCTTCTCTCTGTCTCTCTGCTCTGTTCCTGCTTCTCTCTTGGCCAGGTCCAGTCTACTGATCATCTTCAGTCTACTCCCTTCTCTCCCTCCTCTCTGCACTCTTGCAGATGCCTATGTTGTTTTCTCCCTCATATCTATGATTAAACACCTTGCCCTTAATCATGTCATGGAGCGGTCATGTAGTCAATTTATATAGGTGGGGAAAAGTCCAAAGGCCTCAACATCAAAAACTATAGTCAAGTGAGGAAAGCTGGAAGCAAGGGAAGTGGTTTTCCCCAGGGGAAAAATAAAGCCTACAAATTGGTTGTCCAGTGATAAATGGTCAGCTCTAAAAGTAAAATACACATAACAAGCAGTATTATACAGACTGAGAGACACACACACATAGGTATGTGTGTGTGCATATATAACAATTAGTGAAAAAAGAGGCCATGAATTTGAAGGAGGGTAGGAAGAGGTATATGGGAAAGTTTGGAGGGAGGAAAGGGAAGAGAGAAATGTAATTATATTGTAATCTCAAAAATAAAAGAAAAACTAAAAAGAAAAAAAAAAAAAAACAAGGGCTGGCAATCCAATGGCACTAATGAAGCCAGCTGCAGACTAAAAAAAAGCAAGATTCTTTCTTCTTTCTCCTGGGGACTCTGCACCTTCAAGATGTCACATTGCAACCCCCCTCTTTGAATGACTACTGTTCTTTTCCTCACTGAGAAACTTTGTTCTCTCTCTGAAATCATAAACTGTCAAGAACTTCGCTGTTCGACCTGAGATCGGTGAGAATGCAGCATCTGAGGCCTGCCTGGAAGGTCTAAAACTCTTTAACAAGGAAACACAGTCCTGATGCATAACCGAGGCGCTGTGCTAGTCTTCAGAGAGTGGACGCATCTCACAACCCTTCTCACTGAGCTCCAGAGGAAGCTGGACCTTTGTCCGTGCTGCAGTTGATGCTGGCCCATTTCCAAACAGCGTTGACAGCGCCAAGAGATATAGCCGGGTTAGTAAGCTAGCCCAGAATTGGCTCCGGTAGAGTTCCCAGAGAAGAGAGTTAACAGGCTTGAGGTTTTTTTGAATTCCATGTTCACTTCTGAATATCTAGGTTTGGTTAGGGTAGAAAAGAGCCTGGCATCAGAATGTGTGTGTGTGTGTGTGTGTGTGTGTGTGTGTGTGTGTGTGTGTGTGTGTATCTACTTTCAGGTCAATTTTACTCACTCCCAAGTGATGGTAGATGATCGATATACTATTGTAATTTATCTGTAAAAGATCAATTATGTTGGAAATGGTGAAAAAAAAAAAGATAAATCATCCAAACAATTAAAAAAAATTGAAGAGATTATATATTTATCAGAGAATACAAACTGCCTTGTCCTCATGTGACTAGAATGGCATAAAGGTAAGGGACAGAAGTGTTGATAAGTCTCATAATGGCGAGAGGCTACACAAGAGCATCTGAGGCGATTCCTTAGGGGACAGAAGGAATTATTAGTAAAGGTTTCAATTTTGGTTATCTCTGTAGAGGGATGTTCAGCATGGTTGCCTTTAGAAGCAGTAGAATGCAACTCACTCACACTTATGCTTAGGGAAATACACAGAGAACAGTTCGCATACACTTCTAATTCTCAGTGTGCGACCCCAATGAACACCCTCTTACCGCATTCAACCGTCGAGCGTGGTACTCTGCTGCTGAAAAGTAATTTCCTGGCTTGAGCAGTTTGTCGGTCATGTTTGATACATACACACCAATTTTAGTCATCTGAGTAGAGGTGGTATTTGTGGTTTGTTGTAGCTTTTTTTTCTGAAAAACTGTCTAAAATGAAAACATGAAGAGTAAGCACCTACCACATGACTTCTATAATAAAGAAAATCTTACAAGCACAGGCAAGTGGAGAGTGACTATTTTAGTTGTCATTATTTATGTGGGGAGTGGATGGATGGCATCCTGAGTGAATGTCTATCGTTGTCATGAGCATGGCCGTGGTAAGGACCCCAGTGCCTCGGATCCTGGGAATGGTCAGGCTTTTCCAGATCAGCCTCAGAGCAATAGCAAAGCCTTCCTTCCATAGATCACAGTGAGGAAGCTGACAGTATGTGAAGAGAATATCATTCCCAGCTTCCTCCTCTCCAATGGCTGCAATCTGAAACTGTTCCCCTAGACACCCGCTAAGAGCTGAGCCGCCTTCCACAGTAGATTCCATATCCAGTGGTATATAATAAGTGTACCGAGTCTCTGGGCCACTGGTACGTCTCTATCAGAGCACATGACTCAACAGATCCCAGCTTTTCCATCGTCTCTTCATTACCTGTCACCTCAGTGAGGTCAGTCCCAAACCTGTGCAGATTGGGGCACAGTTAAAGAGAAATTCGAGGGGATCACCCAGTATACCATTGCCACACACAAAAATAGAAAAATAAAAATATTACCTGGGTGTCCCTACAGAACAGATTGTCTTTTTCAGGAATCTTTCTAGGTACAGTTTGTGTTCCAGCGTTGTGATATTCTAGTCCTGTTATTTTATGTCTAAATCCACCAAGAAATGGCTTATGGAAGTCAGATTTTATTATCTCAACTGCTACGTCCTCATAGCGATCGATGCCTAAGGGATGAAAGCCAAGGCTGAAAGAGAGTTCAACAAAGGCATACTAAAACACTTGGTCTAACAGATGTTAAGGACTCACCGGTCTGAATGGTGACCGTTATGATATGGGAGCCCTCACTCAAGCCCTCTATTCTTCTGACTGGATATTGGTCAGGAAGTGTGGAAAACACCTCCAGTTGAGCAATTTCTTGTGGTTTGATTCCATATTGTATTAGAGACTCATTATTCCCAACAATGATGCCTAAGAAAAATGAAAACGTTAGGGTGTTTTATGTCAAAGAGATAGAAATTTCTGTTCATTCTTTATTTTAAATTGAAAATGTTATATATGTTTAAATTTGTAACAAAGGATGTTTCAATCAACATATGCCCATGCTGTGAAATGGTTAAAGAAAGCTAACAAATCCACTACTCACGCACTTACCTTCTTTGGTGAGAACACTTCAATTTTACTGTATTAGTAATTTTCAAGCATATAATGCATGCTGTTAGCTATAGTCACCATTATATGCAGTGATCAACCAGATATTCCTATTTTAAGGAAATGGAAAATAACAAAGCTGACTGTAGGCACACATGTCAGTAAATTACTAAATGTAATAGTAATGATTTCTACCTCATACTATAATGTTCGTGCAGACAAGTCCACAAGGCAGAAACAATAGCTAAAGACAACTTAGTAGATTTTATAGATAATTGGAAAATAAATACATTGAAATTTCAATTAACTTGCTTTAACCAATTCATGTATTACAACCTATTGAAGCATCATGCTATCATAAATATGCATTTGGTTGCAAATTAATAAAAAAGAATAAAGTGTAAAGAAAATGTAATCCAGCATCATGGCTACTCTGGCAAGGGATCACATCTAAAGACCTAGGCCTGTGTGATCCAGACAGGATGACACACCTAGACACACATTTCATGAGCTTGCCTCAGAACTCTGTTCTTCTCCAGAGTGGGCACAGACTTTAGAGCCTGAGCTACAGCCCTCGTGCTGGAATAAAGCAAGCACCAGTTTTGAAGGATGCTGGGTTGGCATAGAACCTCACATTTCTCTGCTTGGTGCCAACGCACACTTGGTACCCAGTGGTCACTACAATGGTAACTATAAAGAAGAATGGCTGCTCATAAAACGCTAAGAATTGAGCCCCTTCAGGGTCTCTAGCCTCTCCTGGAGCTCTGCATTCTTTATGGCCTCCAACTTTAAACTTCATGTTTGAATAAATGTCCCATATTTAAACTTTCTCTTTGATGTCATACAGTTCAACCTCTGCCACTGACTAGCACACTGATGGTAGAGAGGTTCCCTAAGTTTTCTTTCCAGTGAGTTAGCAACAGTATCTCCCTCAAGAAGGTTGTTGTGTAAATTAATGATGAAATCATCAGAGTCTTTTAGAGAAGTACTAACATGCTTAAGGACTCAACACACCAGCCTTTGTGATCACCGTTAGTCACCACTTTTGTTGATAGTCACTGGACAGCTCAGCCTGGGTTGCTCCACCCACCTGGCTGTTTCAATACATCTTAATGTTTGCAGGTCATTCAGTCTTGTAGGGTTTAAAGCTTTTGAGTGCATTTTATTCACTTATTTATTCAGTGTGGGTGTGTGGGGTGGGAGTGTGTGTGGGTGTGTGTGGGGGGGTGTGTACACATATGTGCATGTCATGGCACAGGAGCGATAGTCACTGGACAGCTTGAAGGAGTCCGTTCTCTCATTCCACCATGTGGTCCCAGGGATAGAAGTGGCAAGGCTTAAAGTATCTTGACCTGCTGTGCCACCATTCCACCCCCAGGCTCTTAAAATTTAATTTAGAACTAAACTTGTTCTTTGGAAACTATGTATAGCATCTTTATAAGTCAATACACAAAAACTATTTTAATATAAACATTAGGACTGGTTCATGTGTGTCCTACATAAACTTATCAGTTATGCTAACTTGACAGACTACCACAGTTACAAACACATTATCTAATTACAACCTAAGGCTGAGTGACTTAAGCAGATACTCTCAGCAACATCTGCAAAATGTAAGCATAGAAAACTCAGAAACCATCTTTATTTACACTTTATGGGTTCTTCTTCATTGCCCATTTTTGTTCAATCTCATTTCCCCTCCACCCATGCAAAATTTCTTGCCACTTTCCTAAAGTACCAAGTTCCCCCACCCCTTTGGGACTTATTCCAATAGTTACCACCTTTATTGACTGAAACAGTCTATAGCTGCCCAGGTTCCTTCCTCTGTAAACTTCACGTTTAGGAGGCTGCTGCCGTGAAAGTGCCTCCACGGTACATTGACACTCCAGGCACTCCTTCCTTGCTAGTCTGTAGATGACTTGAGGACATGATTCTGAGAATGCTCAGTTATATCCAAAGGATACAGAATAAAACATATATTCATGAAAGTGTGGTAAATGAACGTTAACGTGCTGCCACAATATAACTCGGAAACAGTAAATATTAAGATAGTTTTACAATCAAAGATCTTTGGTGAGTTACAAGTTAAAGCCAGAACAATCTTGATAAAATCATTAGCCTTCAAACTTACCTTCATGTGTTATTTGCAGTACATAGTGTGGGATACGTAATAAGTGTGCAAAGTGCTCCTTGAGGAATCTAAATGGAGCATCAACTCTAAAAGGCATTTTTATTTCCTGGCCTGCAGGAATAAGTACAATTTTTACTGTAAACAAAAAAGAGAAAAAAATCATCATCAAATACAGTAAGGGTCAGCAAATTATATCTAGAGAAGTGGGTAGCAGTACACAGAATATTATTGTTGTTGTTGTTGTTATTTCACTCACTATGTGTTTGCTATAAATCAAGAATTACTGAAATATCCAAAATGGCACCAAAAATGCACAATGGAGTAACTAAATTGATAGCTACTGAGCTCTGTCTGGCTCATTTCATCTTCTCACCCTGCTCCTTATGCAGACATGGCATGCAGGGATTATCTGAGCTGCCTTCTCTATATTCCAGAGTTATATTTCATAAAAATAAACTGCTTGTTGTTGAGGTGGAATAGAAAGACAGGGGAAACCATAGGGACGTTAGAGAGAAAACAAAGCCACTCACCCATCAGATTGCCACCACTCTCTGGGGAGAAGCAAGGATTCTGGCACAATTGCAACTGCTTACAGCCTTTCTCCCAGCTTGGCTCTTTGCCTTCAGTCCCCTAGGAATCTCACCAGAAAAGCCCATATACTAAGAATGGACATATACTGAATCCCATTATGTAATCCTACTGATTCCTGATTCTACTTTATCAGGCTATATCATTCGGTCCAGTGCAAACTAAAGCCATCCTATAATCCCACTGATGAAAAGAGAGAAAAGGAAATAGATGTTCCTTAGCAACCTTTTGAGGTGTTGCTTGAAAACCACAAATGGTATATACAGGCAAAAGGTGAGACAATTAATTAGGACTTTATTCCCGGGGCCCACACTCTCAGGTGTAGCTTGGTTTCACCTGAGGGTCTCTCTTTCTCCTCACCTTCATGCTTAAAGCCTGTAGTAAAATATCTTTAATAAAGTCTCCATCTCTGCACTATCTTGGCTTATTCTGAAACTGCTTTCTGGGTTGAAGTTACAAATCCTAGCTTGGCTTAAGTTGAGTGAGGTCATTAAGAGGTTGAGGGGACCTGTCCTGAGCTCAAGATGACCCTGTGGAGCTCTCAGTGTCCCTTCCCGCTGACACTGTTCCTGTCATAGGTATTTACTGGCAAAGAAGAAAAGGAGCAGCCAGCGACTGCCCTGATCCCCGACACTGTTATCAGGTAATGACAACGCCTACGTAAGATTCACATGGTTCTGTGGATGTCATCAAAACTGACCTTCAATGAAAACCAAAATGTGTTTTCCTAAGCTGTATATAATACAGTTTGTACCAGTCAGACAAAAGCAAAACAAACAAACAAACAAACAACAACAAAGCAAAAAAAAAAAAAAAAAAAAAACCCAACCATGTAAAAGCATCATGTTATATATGGGAACAGCAAATGCAAAGGGGAATCTGGGCTCCAGTTCCACACTAGATCTTGATAGCTAAGTACAGCAATTACCTCCAAATTCACAAGCCAAAAAATCAGTTATACTCAGAACCTGCTCCTACTCACTCTATTTGAAACACACACACACACACACACACACACACACACACACACACACACACGAGAGAGAGAGAGAGAGAGAGAGAGAGAGAGAGAGAGAGAGAGAGAGATATTTTAATTGAAAATTTTTAAACTTTTCCATTGAAGTTTAAATGAAACAAAAAAACTACCATTTGAAACAAAGAAATAAACTATGTGGTCTCCTACAGCTGATACCTGTTGCTACAGACTCTCTCACTGACGTCTGCAAAGTCTCCTTTATAGCTTTTATCTTATTCAGAAATGACAGCTCATCATCTTCTGCTTTCTGGTAATCTGAAAGTCTGTAATCTTCATCCTGAGATCCTGAGGCACTTCCAAGGGACATGTCCTCTTCCCTGGGTTTGGAGTCGTCGGATTTGGGGGTTGACATACTAAATTCACTGTGCCTCTCCGCGTTCTCCTCGCTCTCGGTGGTGAGTTTCTCCACTTCATCGTCTTGCTCTGGCATCACATCCGAACCTTCTGCTTCGTCTGAAGGACGAGGAATACTGATGACTTCGCCAGCCTCTTCATAGTTGGCGGTGGAGACACGGTCCTCCTCCGTATCAGACATTGTCCTAAATTAAGACAAACAAAGTTACTACGTCTTTAAGTGTTTCTTCTCTGGGGTTGAACAGGTAGCTCTGTGGTTAAGAGCACTTGCTGACCATGCAGAGGACCTAGGTTTGGTTTCCAGCACCACAGGTGTGGCTCAGAAAGGCCTGAAGCTCCAGTTCTAGGGCATCCGATGCTCTCTTCTGCCACCCAAGAACACTAGCCACACATGCGGTACCCATAAACATGTACAAAACTCTCAGAAACCTAAAATACTGATACATATTTTTGTTTATTGGATACTTTCTTTATTTACATTTCAAATGCTATCCCCTTTCCTGGTTCCCCTTCCGAAAAACACCCTCCCCCTATTCCCTCCCCCCTGCACCCCAACCCACCCATTCCCACTTCCTGGCATTCCACCACACTGAGGCATACATCCTTCATAGGACAAAGGGCCTCTCCACCAACTAGGCCATCCTCTGCTGCATATGCAGCTGGAACCATGAGTTCCACCCTGTGTAGCATTTGAAGTGTAAATTAAGAAAATATCCACCATGCTCTTTGGTTGGTTTAGTCCCAGGGAGCTCTGGGGATACTGGCTGGTTCATATTGTTGTTCCTCCTATGGGGCTGCAAACCCCTTCAGCTCCTTGGGTCCTTTCTCTAGCTGCTTCATTGGGGACCCCATGCTCAGTCCAATGGATGGCTGTGAGCATCCACTTCTGTATTTGTCAGGCACTGGCAGAGCCTCTCAGGAGACAGCTATATCAGGCTTCTATCAGCAAGCTCTTGTTGGCATCCACAACAGTGTCTGGGCTTGGTGATTGTAGATGGGATGGATCCCCAGGAGGGGCAGTCTCTAGATGGTCATTTCCTCAGTCTCTACTCTACACTTTGTCTCTACAACTCCTTCCATGGGTATTTTGTTCCCCCCTTCTAAGATGGATAGAAGTATCCACACTATGGTCTTTCTTCTTCTTGAGTTTCATGTGGTTTGTGAATTGATACGTATTTTTTTTAAGTTTATTTTCTTATGGGTGACGGGCATCAGATAAGATTTTAATTTTAAAAAATTACAGAATATTAAAAATAACCAAGAATCTTATAAATGGGATTTGGAATATGACATTTTCTGAGAGCATTTGGTGGAAAACATTATTTTTTATTTCTTTCTTATTCAGTGAAGCATCTCTTTAAGAAAGGCCTTGCTCATCTCCCATGCTCATGGATTGGCAGGATCAACATTGTAAAAATGGCTATCTTGCCAAAAGCAATCTACAGATTCAATGCAATCCCCATCAAAATTCCAAATCAATTCTTCAACGAATTAGAAAGTGCAATCTGCAAATTCATCTGGAATAACAAAAAACCTAGGATAGCAAAAACTCTTCTCAAGGATAAAAGAACCTCTGGTGGAATCACCATGCCGGACCTAAAGCTCTACTACAGAGCAATTGTGATAAAAACTGCATGGTACTGGTATAGTGACAGACAAATAGACCAATGGAATAGAATTGAAGACCCAGAAATGAAGCCACACACCTATGGTCACTTGATCTTCGACAAGGGAGCTAAAAACATCCAGTGGAAGAAAGACAGCATTTTCAACAAATGGTGCTGGCACAACTGGTTGTTAACATGTAGAAGAATGAGAATCGATCCATTCCTATCTCCTTGTACTAAGGTCAAGTCTAAGTGGATCAAGGAACTTCACATAAAACCAGAGACACTGAAACTTATAGAGGAGAAAGTGGGGAAAAGCCTTGAAGATATGGGCACAGGGGAAAAATTCCTGAATAGAACAGTAATGGCTTGTGCTGTAAGATCGAGAATTGACAAGTGGGACCTTATGAAACTACAAAGCTTCTGCAAGGCTAAAGACACCATCAATAAGACAAAAAAAACACCAACAGATTGGGAAAGGATCTTCACCTATCCTAAATCAGATAAGGGACTAATATCCAATATATATAAAGAACTCAAGAAGGTGGACTCCAGAAAGTCAAATAACCCCATTAAAAAATGGGGCTCAGAACTGAACAAAGAATTCTCACCTGAGGAATACCGAATGGCAGAGAAACACCTGAAAAAATGTTCAACATCCTTAATCATCAGGGAAATGCAAATCAAAACAACCCTGAGATTCCACCTCACACCAGTCAGAATGGCTAAGATCAAAAATTCAGGTGACAGCAGATGCTGGCGAGGATGTGGAGAAAGAGGAACACTCCTCCATTGTTGGTGGGATTGCAAGCTTGTACAACCACTCTGGAAATCAGTCTGGCGGTTCCTCAGAAAATTGGACATAGTACTACCGGAGGATCCAGCAATACCTCTCCTGGGCATATATCCAGAAGATGTCCCAACCGGTAAAAAGGACACATGCTCCACTATGTTCATAGCAGCCCTATTTATAATAGCCAGAAGCTGGAAAGAACCCAGATGTCCCTCAACAGAGGAATGGATACAGAAATTATGGTACATTTACACAATGGAGTACTACTCAGCTATTAAAAAGAATGAATTTATGAAATTCCTAGCCAAATGGATGGACCTGGAGGGCATCATCTTGAGTGAAGTAACACAATCACAAAAGAACTCACACAATATGTATTCATTGATAAGTGGATATTAGCCCAAAACTTAGGATACCCAAGATATAAGATACAATTTGATAAACGCATGAAACTCAAGAAGAATGAAGACCAAAGTGTGGACACTGTGCACCTTCTTAGAATTGGGAACAAAACACCCAGGGAAGGAGTTACAGAGACAAAGTTCGTAGCTGTGATGAAAGGATGGACCATTTAGAGACTGCCGTATCCAGGGATCCGTCCCATAATCAGCTTCTAAACGCTGACACCATTGCATACACTAGCAAGATTTTGCTGAAAGGACCCAAATATAGCTGTCTCTTGTGAGACGATGCCGGGGCCTAGCAAACACAGGAGTGGATGTTCACAGTCAGCTATTGGATGTATCACAGGGCTCCCAATGGAGAAACTAGAGAAAGTACCCAAGGAGCTAAAGGGATCTGCAACCCTATTGTTGGAACAACATGATGTACTAACCAGAACCCCGGAGCTCTTGTCTCTAGCTGCATATGTATCGAAAGATGGCCTAGTCGGCCATCAATGGAAAGAGAGGCCCATTGGACTTGCAAACTTTATATGCCCCAATATAGGGGAATGCCAGAGCCAAAAGAATGGGAATGGGTGGGTAGGGAAGTGGGGGGCGCTATGGGGGACTTTTGGGATAGCATTGGAAATGTAATTGAGGAAAATATGTAATAAAAATATTAAAAATAAAAAAAAAATAAAAAAAATAAAAAAAAAGAAAGGCCTTGCTCATTTTTTTCAGAATATATAATATGGTATTTATGCTTTTGCCAATAGAAAGGATTCAACATTTCAAGAGAGCCAGCCAGACAATGTACCCTGGATAAAAAATACACTCTGCATTAGCTCTGCTCTCACAAATAGAAGCAGAGACCTCAATGACCTCTGATCCCACATAGATATCCTTTCAACTGTAGGACATGCTGCAGGGTAATTTGAGTCAAATTTATAGTAACCGAGGACTTGACCTTGGGAAGCAAAATGACAGTGCCTCAGTGTTTAGCCCAATGTGGTCCAGGTCATCCCAAAGCCAGTGTGCATAATGATTAGTTGAGAGCAGGAGAAGCCAGGACAGAAAGAAGTCAATCAATAGAAGGGGGAATTTCTATGGCTGTGCCCAGTGTAGATTAAACCCAGCAGCCTGAGGGGTAGAATGAGGGGTAAAATCTCTTTCTGGGTCTTCCATTTTGAGTACTATCCTTATGGGAAAACAAAAATAATAGAATTATCACCCTACTAGAAGATGAGTTATCTCCATCCTAGAAGATGCATACACACACACACACACACATATATACATATGTATGTGTGTGTTCGACATAAAATATACAATTGCTGAAGTAGACAGATATGATATAAAGCTTCCTGTTGACAGAGGCAATCTGCCACAGACAGACCCAGGATGTTCTTTTTGGCCCTTAGCTCAGTGTGACAAAGTAGAGGCTATGACCACTGCTTACACTGTTACTTTGGGGTTTTGGTTTACTGGGGGAGAGAAATCCATGACTGCTAAGAAAAGAAGAGCAGAGCAGAGCAGAGCAGAGCAGAGCAGAGCAGAGCAGAGCAGAGCAGAGCAGAGAAGAGAAGAGAAGAGAAGAGAAGAGAAGAGAAGAGAAGAGAAGAGAAGAGAAGAGAAGAGAAGAGAAGAGAAGAAGAGAAACCTCTTCTTCAAACAATAGCAGGATTTCTTTGGTTTACCACAAGAAGCATTTAGAGTACCATGTACAGCTATCCATGCAGTCTCACTACACTGGTATAGGTTTGTACTGAGTGTGTAACCTCATTCAAAGGTTGGCCTTACATGATTCTAGAAGAATTTTTTTTTTAAATATTTACTTTATTTACATTTCAAATGTTGTCCCTTTCCTGGTTTCCCTCCCCCTCCCCCAACTCACTAACCCACCCATACCTGCTTCCTGGCCCTGGCATTCCCCTATACTGGGGCATAGAGCCTTCACAGGACCAAGGGCCTCTCCGCCCATTGATGACTGACTAGGCCATCCTCTGCTACATATGCAGCTGGAGCCATGAGTCCCACCATCTGTACTCATTGGTTGGTGGTTTAGTCCCTGGGAGCTTGGGGGTACTGGTTAGATCATATTGTTGTTCCTCCTATGGGGCTGCAAACCCCTTCAGCTCCTTGGGTCCTTTCTCTAGCTGCTTCATTGGGGACCCTGTGCTCAGTCCAATGGATAGCTATGAGCATCCACTTCTGTATTTGTCAGGCACTGGCAGAGCCTCTCAGGAGACAGCTATATCAGGCCCCCATCAGCAAACACTTGTTGGCATCCACAAAAATCTCTGGGTTTGGTGACTGTATATGGGATGGATCCCAAGGTAGGACAGGCTCTGGATGACATTTCTTCAGTCTCTGCTCCACACTTTGTCTCTTTAACTTTTTTCATGGGCATTTAGCTCCCCCTTCTAAGAAGGATAGAAGTATCCACACTTTGGTCTTCCTTCTTCTTGAGTTTCATGTGGTTTGTGAATTGTATCTTGGGTGTTCCAAGCTTCTTTAAATGATGGAACCTAGTGGGAAGTCACCAGGGTGCTCCCTTCAGAAGGGACTGAGGCAACTATCCTAAGATCCTGAGATTGATGTTTTAAAAAGAAAGGTAGCTTTATCTAACTCACAGTCCTGAAGACTGAAAGCCCAAGCAACATGGTGCCAATCTGACAAGGTATCCTCTGACTGTATCACTTCATTTCAGGCGGCACCATGGCACCATAATGACAGGAATGCTCTTGGGACTGCCAATTCCATCATACGAACAAGCTGATATTTGTTTGTCCCACTATATGCGACAGGTGGTCACCTCCCGCAGCTAAATGCTAATTTCACAATCAGAGACTGTCCTGTATTTGGTATTCCGAAACACGGGAATGATTTAAAATGGAGTAGAACGTATCCAGCAGGTTTCCATCTTCAGTCTGCTGCTAATTAATACCTATTCCTAACACTCCCCATATGTCTATTAACACACTCCACTTGCACACAGAAATGTGTATAAACACTCACCGCAGCAAGTTTTACATGTAAATGATCAAGCACACATATTACAGGATGAGCTGGGAATGCAGGGATGCTCCTAGCGTAAAGAGTATCAACAGCATCCCAGGTACAATTTGAAAAGATGTTCTTAATTAGGTTTCAACTTTATAAACTTTAGTACAGTTTTTAATAACAAAAGCCAGGAAGGGAAATATAAAGATAACTATTTTGTAATTCTAATTTTGTCATGACCAAATTTGGGTTTGGTGGTGAATAAGTACGTAAAATCTATTCAGTCTGGGAAGTGTCAAATTGAACGTGAAGGTCCACAACTTCTACTCTGGATGCCTGTTCTCATGGTACAGAAGAAGTTAAGTTCATTGAGTTTTATAGACTTTGCATCTGCTTAATTTTGATTTGTGGTGTTTTTATTCATTTGCAATTTTTTCAATTAATTTTAAAAGATTACTGTTAATTAAGTTAATATAGTTTTTAAGAACACAGAATATGCTTAAAAGGAAAAAAAATTAAGCCAATAGAACAGAAAGGGAGAAAATAAACAGTAAAATAAACCTCCATTGTTAATACTCTAGTTTTACTCCTTAGAGTCAAGCAATATAATTTTACAAACTGTTCCTTGATCAATTTATAATTGGAACCCTATATCCTAAAATATATAAACTTTTCTGCATTTTTAAACATTGATGCAGCTTTGTGGTTTTTACTCATTCTATATTTAATATTTTAAAATATTTATTTCTACCTCATTTTTCTCAATAATTGTATAGTAACTTCATTACAGAGATAAGTAAGCCACATTATATTCTATTGTTGCTCTACTGATGAACATTTAAACCGTCTTCATTTTTTTAAGATTTTATTTATTTTATGTATATGAATACACTGTAGCTGTTTTCAGACACACCCGAAGAGGGCATCAGATCCTATTACAGATGGTTGTGAGCCACCCATGTGGTTGCTGGGAATTGAACTCAGGACCTCAGGAAGAAGAGTTAGTGCTCTTAACCACTATGCCATCTCTCCAGCCCCCTGTCTTCAATTTTTATGCAAGTAAAAAATAGGGCTGCAACAAATGTACATCATTTTATTTACAAATTTAAACACACTATGAAGTTTTTATAATTAGGTGAAAAGACACAAAGATCTCCATTAAAGTCCAAATATAAAATTCTTTTCTTAAAATTTGACACTGTCTTTGTTGGGTCTTTTTGTGGTTTAGGTATCAGAGTAATTGTGGCTTCATAGAGTGAGTTGGGTAGAGTACCTTCTGTTTCTATTTTGTGGAATAGTTTGTGAAGAACTGGGATTAGATCTTCTTTGAAGGTCTGATAGAACTCTGCACTAAACCCATCTGGTCCTGAGCTTTTTTTGGTTGGGAGACTATTAATGTCTGCTTCTATTTCTTTAGGGGATATAGGACTGTTTAGATCATTAACCTGATCTTGATTTAACTTTGGTACCTGGCATCTGTCTAGAAACTTGTCCATTTCATCAAAGGTTCAAAGATAGAGAACTTCAGACCAATTTCCCTTATGAATATCAATGCAAAAATCCTCAATAAAGTTCTCACTAACCGAATCCAAGAACACATGAAAACAATCATCCATCCTGACCAAGTAGGTTTCATCCCAGGGATGCAGGGATGGTTCAATATACGGAAATCCATCAACCTAATCCATTATATAAACAAACTCAAAGACAAAAAGCACATGATCATCTCGTTAGATGCAGAGAAAGCATTTGACAAAATGCAACACCCATTCATGATAAAAGTCTTGGAAAGATCAGGAATTCAAGGCCCATACCTAAACATGATAAAAGCAATCTACAACAAACCAGTAGCCAACATCAAAGTAAATGGTGAGAAGCTGGAAGCAATCCCACTAAAATCAGGGACTAGACAAGGCTGCCCACTTTCTCCCTACCTATTCAACATTGAACTTGAAGTCCTAGCCAGACCAATTTGACAACAAAAGGAGATCAAGGGGATACAGATTGGAAAGGAAGAAGTCAAAATATCACTTTTTGAAGATGATATGATAGTACATATAAGTGACCCTAAAAATTCCACCAGAGAACTCCCAAGCCTGATAAACAGCTTCAGTGAAGTAGCTGGATATAAAATTAACTCAAACAAGTCAATGGCCTTCCTGTACACAAAGGATAAACAGGCTGAGGAAGAAATTAGGGAAACAACATCCTTCTCAATAGTCACAAACAATATAAAATACCTTGGCGTGACTCTAACTAAGGAAGTGAAAGATCTGTATGATAAGAACTTCAAGTCTCTGATGAAAGAAATTAAAGAAGAACTCAGAAGATGGAAAGATCTCCCATGCTCATGGATTGGCAGGAACAATATAGTAAAAATGGCTATCTTGCCAAAAGCAATCTACAGATTCAATGCAATCCCCATCAAAATTCCAAATCAATTCTTCAACGAATTAGAAAGGGCAATTTGCAAACTCATCTGGAATAACAAAAAAACTAGGATAGCAAAAACTCTTCTCAAGGATAAAAGAACCTCTGGTGAAATCACCAGGCCTGACCTAAAGCTGTACTACAGAGCAATTGTGATAAAAACTGTATGGTACTGGTATAGTGAGAGACAAGTAGACCAATGGAATAGAATTGAAGACCCAGAAATGAACCCACACACCTATGGTCACTTGATCTTTGACAAGGGAGCAAAAACCATCCAGTGGAAAAAAGACAGCATCTTCAATAAATGGTGCTGGCACAACTGGCAGTTATCATGTAGAAGAATGCGAATTAATCCATTCCTATCTCCTTGTACGAAGGTCAAATCTAAGTGGATTAAGGAACTCCACATAAAACCAGAGACACTGAAATTTATTGAGGAGAGAGTAGGGAAAACCCGTGAAGATATGGGCACAGGGGAAAAATTCCTGAATAGAACAGCAATGGCTTGTGCTGTAAGATCGAGAATCTACAAATGGGACCTAATAAAATTGCAAAGCTTCTGCAAGGCAAAAGACACCGTCAATAAGACAAAAAGGCCACCAACAGATTGGGAAAGGATCTTTACCTATCCTAAATCAGATAAGGGACTAATATCCAATATATATAAAGAACTCCAGAAGGTTGACTCCAGAAAATCAAATAACCCCATTAAAAATGGGGAACAGAGCTAAACAAAGAATTCTCACCTGAGGAATACCGAATGGTTGAGAAGCACCTGAAAAAAATGTTCAACATCCTTAATCATCAGGGAAATGCAAATCAAAACAACCCTGAGATTCCATCTCACACCAGTCAGAATGGCTAAGATAAAAAATTCAGGTGACAGCAGATGTGAAGAAAGAGGAACACTCCTCCATTGTTGGTGGGATTGCAAGCTTGTATAACCACTCTGGAAATCAGTCTGGCAGTTCCTCAGAAAATCGGACATAGTACTACCGGAGGATCCTGCAATACCTCTCCTGGGCATATATCCAGAAGATGTTCCAACTGGTAAGAAGGACACATGGTCCACTATGTTCATAGCAGCCTTATTTATAATAGCCAGAAGCTGGAAAGAACCCAGATGCCCCTCAACAGAGGAATGGATACAGAAAATGTGGTACATTTATGTCGCAGACCCTCTGGGCCCCTTTGTCTGCGTGGAATGGGTCTCTTGTCTTGGGTGGGCAAAGCGTCGGATGAATGACAAACAGATGCACACAGGAGAGGTCCTGTGGAATTTGAATGTATTTTTCAAATCGAGTATCAGACTTTTTATGTAGAAGACAATAAGGAAGTTGGGTGACATATTTGCAAGGTACAAATGAGGTAACTGGAATCTTACATAAAACAGAGGAATGTAAACACAAAAGGTCTAACAGGAACCACCTCGGATAGAATTCATAGTTAACAACTGGGATCAACAAGGGCTCTATCTAAGATTTGCTTAATCTTAGAAGCTAGTGTCAAGGGCTTCGTGCCCTTGCCATAGTTTCTATTTTGGTCTATTGTATAGTCCACCTTTCCCTTAGGCCATTGTAAATAAATGTGTATGGGTGTAAGTCAGCTATAGTCTTAGAAGCCAGGTGTGAGGTCTTTACTCCTCTTAGGGCAAGGGCTTTTACACCCAAGTCATGGTTTTAACTAGGGAGTTCCGTTTTAGCTAACTATCTCATGAATAATGCAATACTCTAAAACTACAGCCCGATCTACTTCCTAAACCATTGTAAATTCCTGTATATGGGAGCAACTTAGCTTTTATTCAAAGTGATAGTGTAGTACCAGAGGCTATTCTGATTATCAACATTCTTACTGAATTTCAAGCCCATGGTCTTGTTCAAGGACGTTCTAGGACTGTTGGAACACTGGCAGAAGGCTTTAGCTATGTCAGAATTCAATCTTAAAAGGCACTTATAATAAAGAGAGCACATGGATCCATCCACTAGATTCCAAGAGCGAGTTTCCGTGAAACTCTTTTGTCTCGAGAGTAGCTTTCAAGCCTCTCGGCTTGTCAAGCTAACTCAGCCAGAGCGGGTCACACATTTACACAATGGAGTACTACTCAGCTATTAAAAAGAATGAATTTATGAAATTCCTAGGCAAATGGATGGATCTGGAGGGCATCATCCTGAGTGAGGTAACACAATCACAAAAGAACTCGCACAATATGTACTCACTGATAAGTGGATATTAACCCAGAAATTTAGGATACCCAAGATATAAGATACAATTTGCTAAACGCATGAAACTCAAGAAGAACAAAGACCAAAGTGTGGACACTTTGCCCCTTCTTAGAATTGAGACCAAAACACCCATGGAAGGAGTTTCAGAGACAAAGTTTGGAGCTGAGACGAAAGGATTGACCATCTAGAGACTGCCATATCCAGGGATCCATCCCATAATCAGCTTCCAAACGCTAACACCATTGCATACACTAGCAAGATTTTGCTGAAAGGACCCAGATATAGCTGTCTCTTGTGAGACTATGCCGGGGCCTGGCAAACACAGTAGTGGATGCTCACAGTCAGCTAGTGGATGGATCACAGGGCCCCCCAGTGGAGGAGCTAGGGAAAGTACTCAAGGAGCTGAAGGCATCTGCAACCCTATAGGTGGAACAACAATATGAACTAACCAATTACCCCCCCCACTCCCGGAGCTCATGTCTCTAGCTGCATATGTATCAGAAGATGGCCTAGTCGGCCATCAGTGGAAAGAGAGGCCCATTGGTCGTGCAAACTTTACATGCCTCAGTACAGGGGAACGCCAGGGCCAAGAAGTGGGAGTGGGTGGGTAGGGGAGTGGGTGGGGGACTTTTGGGATAGCATTGGAAATGTAATTGAAATAAATACCCAATTAAAAAATATGGAAAAAAATTGACACCGTACCGTATTCCAGCCCTTTGATATTTGTGTGGAGGGAAGGTCTGAAATGGTTTAAGATGTTTACAGTTCAGTGTTTCATTGTTAAAATATGAGGTGGTTTGAGGAAGAATGGCCCCTATAGGCTCATATAGTTGAATCCTTAGTCACCAGGGAGTGGAACTCTTTGATAGGATTAGAAGGATTTGGAGGTTTGACCTTGTTGGAGGGTATGTCACTGGGGGTGGGCTTTGAGGTTTCAAAAGCTCATGCCTCTCTGCCCACCACCCTCTTTCTCCCTGGGAACCAGGATGTAGTACTCTCAGCTACTGCTCTAGTATCATGCCTGTATGCTCACCCACCATGATGAGAAGGGACTAACTTACTAAGCGTAAGCGAGCCTCCAATTAAGTGCTTTCTTTTCTAGGAGTTGTCTTGGTCATGGTGTCTCCTCAAAGCAATAGAACAGTGACTAAGACAGAGTGTCACACTATTGGATGGAGGTATGGACCTCTTGGCACAGCATCTCATTATGCATCCCAGACTGGCCTTAAATTTGCCATCCTCCTGCCTCATCTCCCCATGCTAAGGGCATGCATCTCCACGGATGCTGAATTTCCTTCATTTTTATATATTATCCATTCAAATATGTTTCAGTCTTTATTTTAAAAATAAAACTCAGTGGCTATTAAGATTGTATATAAAAAGCTTGCCACTTCACCTTTAATTCATGATATCATCTCTTCCCATTAAAGCCTGCTACATGTAAGACAGAGAGATTCTGTCTTGTCTTCTATTTTATAGGCCTACTGAAGTTTTTGTTAGTAGGTAAGACAATGACTGGAGGAAAGCAGCATTCCTGGTAAGGAAAGTCTAAAGGCTGAATTCCCTGCAGACTGGAAATGGTGTCCATAGACCAGTACCAGATGCGGGCACTCTCCTCTCCTCAGCACCCAGGAGGCAGGGTGGTGTAAACTCCTCTAGTGATCTTGTTGATTCAAGATACCATATCAGTGGGGAGGGGGTAACTAGAGAAGGGTCAAAAGCGGTGTGAAGCTTTGTAAGTTTTCTGTTTTTAAGTAAAGTTAAGGAGCATTGTCCTCTGACCAGAGAGCCCTGTGTCCAAGAGAGATCCGCACCCCTGCAAGGCCTAGCACGCCAGGCTCACCCCCAATTAGAACCAGCAGCCATCTAGGAAAGGGTTGCCAAATGTGTCCTCTTACCTGTTCAAGAAACAGCTATTACAGACCAAGAGGTTTCTCCAGTCCTCGGAAGCAGCTCCTTTCTGCTAAGATGTTCTGTTGCTGGCGTATCCTAGCAACTGGCAGCTTCCTCCGCCAGGGCACCGCCCCCGCGCAGTGGGAAAGGAACCAGCCAGCAAGAGCAAAAGCAGAGGAGCCAGAAGTAGAGATTGTTAGGTGCCAGGAACCGAGACCTTAAGATTATTCCAAGTTAACCTTTCTCCGAGAGTTCTCTCACACTTCTGAAAAGGCAGTCCTGTAAACAGTCTAAGCTCACGGGTTACCTTCTTTAAAAAATGCAAATGTGAACACTGAGAGACGGGGATTATAAAGGAAAACAACTGTGTGCTACCTAATTTCTTTTGTCCAGTTAAGATCTTTCCTTTAGCTTCCTGGCAGCCAGAAAGAACAGGAAGAATTGATAATTACTGTGCTTTTATGAGTCAGGAGAAGCAAAGCTTTGATTTTTCTATCACCACGTTCTTTAGTCTTAAAATCAGTTTTAGAGAAAGGATCAAATATGCTCCCTGCACAAATTTCACGTGGTTATCTCACAATAACAGCAAATGTTTAGTAATATCATTAAGCATAGCACCATATCTGTATTTCGAATAGCCAATGCAATGATTCTATTTAAGGATTGCTATTAGCACTGCCATACTATTTTTAAAAAAATGAAACACACGAAGATTAAATAAGAGCCAGTATTAAAATCCAGTCTGAATCGAGAGCCCAGATTTTTTTTTAAATCCTTACTATGTGCTATGTTTAACATCCTTTGATATTTAAAGAGCTTAATGAAATTAAAAACGTGTTATAAAGTCCATTCCCCTCCTTATAAAAGCCGTTACCGTCTTTATACCTTGTTGCTACAAATCCACTCTCATTAATTCGCTGACATCACTTTCCTACCCCATCACCTTCAAAGGCTTATCATTCATTATTCTCCTGTTAGGGGCAGTATGCAAACACCAGGGTTAGGAATAGAGGCAGCAGAAAAATTCATATTCTTTCCACTGCTAAGTGTAGCTTGATACCTACCACCTGTCTTAATAACTTACTGATAATGTACTACAAACTTAGCTTTATATGCTCAATTTTAACACAGCCTTACCTAGAATGAACTTTTCTTAGGTGGTCTATATACATAGGTTACTTGGATAGGTTACTAATACATCAAAAGCACACATACATACACACACACACACACACACACACACACATATAGGTTACTAACACATCAAAAGCACACATACACACACACACACACACACACACCTTTCTTTCTCACAAATACATAAACGTGCTTGGCTATATAAATGTCAATGTCCCCTGAATTAAAACAGCAATAGAAAAATAGTATTAATCAGAAAATAAAAGCAAATCCATGCTTTTTAATCCAATTTTACTTTTTATCCTAAATCTATGCCTTTGCTTAGGTCTTGTTCAAAATGACTCGTCTACCTTGTCATCTTGCACTTAGTCATAGGCTGTTTCTTTTAATGTGCTTCCACTTTTACAAAGTCGCCACCTAGTGGCTTTATGAAATCAAGCATTTCAAAGTAACTCCACATGGAAATGTATCTCGATAAAAACAGGTAAGTAGAAAAGCTATTATAATGAATATTTATAATACTAAAGACCTAAAAATTGTTTTGAAGTTATCCCTGACTTAATTTGCATCATTTGTGAACTTGTGAAGCCCCATCCTCATGTTCTTGAAATTTTTGAGGTACAGCAGATGTTCAAGATGCCACTGAATTTTGAAAGATAATGTAGATAGTTTGTACTAATACATCTTCAATCCTCAAATACATTGACAGTTGTGACAAAGCCACTTGTTTATACTAAAGTGGGATAGAGACCACAAACAGCCTTGTATCAACTTAGGTTGGGTTTATTTACAAATGAGCTATGGAAAACTTTCTCTTGCAGAGATCTGAAGGCCTGTTTTACTCTGGAGAAAAGGAATCCAGAGTAAAATGTGATATTCTGTAACAAGGTAGTATATGTTTATCTCTAAGAAAGCTACAAGGTGAGAGAGAGAGAGAGAGAGAGAGAGAGAGAGAGAGAGAGAGAGAGACTGACTGACTCATGATATCCTGAGGCATATCTTGCAATTTACAATCATATACAGAAATTAATATAACATTGTTACACTTAGATATGCAACATTTGAAGACTGCTTTGAAAATTAAATAACAGTGTAGGGAACACAATTATGAGTTCTACGGCACATTCAAAACACACTCTGTCTTTATTCATGTGGTTTGCTGTTTGCATTCCATACAGCCATGTACACAGAAGAATATTCTGGTAGTAGCAGCTCAGTCTGTGTCCCTGGTAGACCTCTTAGCTCTTCTTGCACTCGAGCTATGAAAAACCAAGGAATTCACACCAGGAACCTGGAGAGAGGCAGTCTGTAGAATGCTTGATTTGCAAGAACCTAAATCTGCCTTCTAGAAGCTATGTTTACAAAACAAAGCAGAGTTGTGGCATATATCTGTAATCCCAATGCAGAACCTTCCAGAGCCAATGAGATAATTCTCTCTTTAAAAATAAAAAAAAGTAAATTAAAAGAAGATATGAATGCTGCTTGGGAATAACACACTTCAAGTTGTCCTATGGTTCTGGTTCTGCACACACACACACACACAGTGTGCTTGCCTCACTTATGTGAAGGCCTAGGTTCAATTCAAGCACCATTAAACACACACACACACACAAACACATGCACACTTCTGATTTGAGGATGGACTATGTTTCACTAACTAGTTTTAGTTGACTACCTTCTCCATCAACTAACTTCAACCTGAATGTATAATTTAGGATCTCACTATCCAGGTTTTTATGGAAAACTTTAACATAAACAAAAATGTGTGATGTTTAGCATATTCACTAACGTCCAGTGCATGTGTATACAAGGGCATAACTTGTATACCTCTAAGAAGCTATCAGTAGACTTTACATGAGCCTTGCCCCACAGATGTAAATTTGCATCCTTTTAAAGAAACACCCAGACTTAGCAGCACTCTTCTTTAGGAAAGGGAGAAAAATCAGGACAAGCCTTCTTCTGTTCTGCAGATCTGAAAGTCGAGGGTGAGACTAGGGGCACAATGGAAACTGCCTCTTGCTGGAAGTCACATACAACGGATGTAGCCTCCAGTAAGTGGCAGCCTAACATCACTCTAGTAGGGTATTATACACTGTTTGTTCAGGATAGTCCCAGTGTATACCTGCCATCTTTATGAAACCATTACACACCCATTCACAATCACACCCAAGCTGAATATATCTATGGTAAACGTCATTTTCATTCCAAAAGGAAGACTGTCCAGTACCTGGAATATTCAGCCTTAAGTCCAGATGTGCAAAGCAAGGACAGGAGACACCAAAGTTGAAAGTCAGTTTCTTGTCTGCTGAACTACATCTGTCAAAGATGCCCAACACTAACAGGAGAAATTCAATGAAGAATGACAGAGGCACAGCACGCTCACTGTGTGACATCGGAAACGAAGAAGGGCAAGCCAGGGTGCCAGTGTTAAAGGATTCAGAAGACCGCGTTGTCTTAACCAATGTTGTTCCCTAAGCATCTCCAAAATATAATACACACTACTTCCTTTAAGTAAGAAGTCAATAACATGGACACATTTTAGCATCACAGAGTATTTAATTGCACATTTAATTCCCATCCATCATCCGACACTGAGGTCATATTGGCCACTTCCACTGGTTAGCAGGCGGCTCTTCCACCAATGGCTCCCATGGCTTCCATTGCAACATTTTCCTTGCCAGACTTAGTTCTTTTTCAGCCTGTTAATAAAGAAAATTGAAAAATAAGCTCATCTGATTAATTATTCCAGAGGTATTTTCAGAATAATGGCAAGAAGTTAACTGCTAGAACACAGACCTTCATAGTCAGGATTCTAAAGTCATATAGTACACCATCAAATGCTGAATATTGCACAAATTTCACAGTCACTACTAAGAAAGGTCACCTCTGAATTCTGAGATTGAAATCTGTAGGAATTAGTGTTCATAAGCTCTTAGACACTTAAAAGCTTGTCCTTATCCACACCTGTGGCTTTCAAATTTCACCCAAAGTCTCCCTTAGCCACAGGCTGCAAGTCAAACCCAGTGCTAGACGCCCAAGATTAAATGTCCAATGCTCTTTACCTGAAGAATCACCTCTTCTACTTCACCACCCTGAAGCAAGGCTTCTAACTTTTTAACATCTGGTTCCTATAATTTCAAGGAGAAAAGAAAAAAAGGCTAAACACAGAAGTACATATGAATATTTTAATATCCTGTATGTTAAAAAGCCATTTATAAAAGCCCTTATAAGTAATTTTTCTCTCACTATGGTTTTATGTTTTATCAAAATTTGATAGAAATTCATTTCACTTCTCTATTTCATTACTTTTGTCTTAATATTAAAAATTATTAAAGCATTCTTAGCAAAGGTGAGACAAATGATGCACAACTTAGTCTTTCTAAAATAGATTTTTAAGTATTTTATTTTTGTAAATATTTTCTATATTCATGTAAAAGAATTAATAATAAGTGCTATCATATGACCAAAAAAACCCTCTTCTGGGTATATACCAAATAATGAATAAATAAACAAACAACATTATAGCAGCCACAAATTACAACCCCAACTAGAAATAACCTAAATTACCTCCAACAGAACTGATCTGTCAATCATGGTACTGAGATATAAGAGACGACTACATGGCAATGATAAGGGACATATAACTATACGGTATAACCCAGATAGCTACTTCAAATATACTATTAAGTAGGAAAATATAGACATGAATGGGTATATGAAAACTATTCCATTCCTAAAAAGTTTAGAAATAGAAAAATAAAAAATAAAACAGTAGTTATCATTCGGAAGTTAGTAACTTTGGAAAAAGTTTTTTGGTGATGTGGAAATGTCACTTTTTTTTGCCTAGTATTAATTAGAATTTGTTGATTCTGAAAATCCATCAAGCCCTACACTTGTGACTTCTGCATATTTTAAATGGACACTATTCTATACTTTAAGAAAATTGTTAATATGCTACCTAAGGAAATGTTTTTCTAATAGGCTGAATTTTTTGAAATCCAGACACTGTCATTTATACATATATATGTAAATAAGACAGTCATTATCAGGGTGTTTTTGTTCCAAAACTGAAAAGAGTGTTAACGATAACAACCGTTTACTTCTGATGGTATGGGAAAGCAGAACACATGAAGTAATGTTCGAGTACTGAACTACACCCTCAGGTTTTTGGAGCGTGCACATTCCAACAGATCAAACAAGGTAACAGACATTCAAGGATGAAAATAAAGTAACCACAAAAATTAAGCTCCATGGCTTCCACAGAACTGTATCAGCTTCAAACTGCTAAAGTGTAAGGCCTAACAAGATGATGGTAGATTAAGACCATAAACACAAGCTAGACCTTAGCAGACCTTACAGACCAAGTCACAATTAACCTGTGAGACCGTAGTTCCCACCACGACTCTGCCCTCCAGCTCTATCAGTTAAAGCTGGGTTTCAGAAACCTAACTCGGAAAGAAACATGGGAGAGAAAATCACAAGATCATTCTTCAACAGGAAAAAGACAAAATTTACAGCCTGAGAACATAGTCCATCCCTGGCAATGAGACACTGCAAATAAATCACTTTTAAAAGCAGCTGAAGTGACAGCAAAGGCCTTAAGTCCTATATGAAGAGGCGATGCAGAGACCTGTGACACTGACTATCAACAAATCAAAAGACTTAAAATGGTAAGCGAAAGGGAATTCTGAGATAAGTGGGAGCCAAAGTAGACATCACAGACTACAGAAACAGCGATAAAAGGGAAAGGGGAGAAAAGGGAACACACGATAAATGAATAAGGGTCACTGAGAGGGAAAGTTGAGCAAGCATCCAAGGTAGTGGGACGGACTCACGGATGAACAGCAGGGTCATTCATATTCTGTGAGGGAACAAGACATCAGCTCATTTTCTTTAAGCAAATCAAGCTAACATTAACCTCATAAGTTTCTTCCAAACTTGGCAAGCTAAGACTCAGGCAAGTTAAAACTCAAACTGCTATTTAACTCTCAGGAAGAGGATTTATTGACTGACCTTCTGGTAACCTAATAACAATTCATTTTCAGTTATCACTTGTGCCTGGGTGAACAGTTTATTAGTTCTTCAGAGTCTGAAATAACTGGGGATGAAAACTCAGTCACAGTTGGACAGAGTTCTGTGCAGCATGTCACTTCTCTCACTGTCTCCCCACCAGACGCTGGACTTAAAGCTGTAAAGTCCCATGTAGTTGGCCACCACAACAAAACACATAGACTGGATTAAACATTGGAAATTTCAGCTGAGCCAGGTGATACACATGTGTAATCTCACCTATTCTGGCTACTGAGGCAGGAGGATTGCAAGCTTTAGGCATGCCTGAACCATACTTAGAGCAAGCTCAAGTTCTTCCTGAGCACTTTAGTGAAAGTTTGGTTTTATGTCAAAACAGAAAGTAAAAGGAGGGACTGGGATACAGACGGTATGCTTGCCTTACCTGTGTGAGCGCCTAGGTTCAATCTCAAGCACCATTACACACACACACACACACACACACACACACACAATTTTCTAATAGTTAGAGAGAAAAGTCCAAAGTCACTGTGACAACCCAGTTGGGTCTATGAGGATTTTCCCCTCAAGTCCCCGACAGCTGGTACTTTGCTATGTGCTCTTACATCCTTCACTTGCTGGGCACTCGAGTGCAAGGGGCAAACACTGGCTGCCTAGTGTCTATTTTATATTTTATATACAAGCTAATCCTTATGGGGCCACGGCCCCTCCCTTATGAATTTAATTTTAATTATTTCCATTGATGATTTACTTCTAAATAAAGCAATACTATTATATACTAAAGCTTTGACATACAGACTTCTGGGGACGGAGTACTCAGTGTTAGTGTCAGCACTGTTCAGTATAGCTTTGGGTAGATTTGAAAACCAAATGTGGCACTCTTCCTATACAACAAAGTGCTTGGTTTATAGTATTAGCTGAACCCAGGGCTCATCCACGCTATGAGTTCCACCACTGAGCCACACCTCTAGCCTTTTATTTTCAAACAGAGCCCCACAAAGTTACCCAGCCTGGCTTTGCACTTCCTCTGTAGCCCAAGGCAGACTGAACTTGTGATCCTCCTGCCTCAGTCTCCTAGAAGCTGGGAATTATAGGCCTGTACCATTAGGCCCAGGAAAAGTACTTTTTTTCAAATAATTGTCTTGATAGCTTTCTGTAACATCACCACCATCCAATTCTCCTGCGCACTGTTCTCTACTGTGATTAGAGGTCGGGTGGATGATGCAAGAGTCAGAGGTAAATGATCACTGACAACCAGACAAGAAAAGTGGTACAAAGCACACCACAATGGGTCCAGTCTTCTTCCTGCCCTCCAACAGGCCTTATACAGTAGTCAGTCAAAATACACATTTGCTGAATGCAAAGGAGAAAAAGCAGAACAGCACTAAGGAAGAATAGTACAAACTGAAAGTTAAAACAAGCAACTGAAATACTCCTTACCAGCCATACTGGATTTACAAATAAACCCAACAAACCAAGCTGACTCAGCTACTTACCGCCTTGACCATATCCAGCTTCTCGTTGGTGATCTGTTCTGTGTATTTTCTATAGGCTGCATGTTTAGGAAAGTGCTTCAGAATATCAAGAGTCTTTGTATACAATATTGTGAGCCGCTGTAAAACCAAACCGTACACAGTTCAGTAAGCTGAAATACCGCCAAAGTTTAGACAGAACACATTTAAGTATCTTACAGGAAAAACTAAAAGAGGATCCACAATTTTAAACAGGGCTTTCCTAAAATGTATATTTATACTCAATCTCATTCTTTACAACCTAAGAAAAAGTCATATATAAATATGGAAATTCTTTCTACATGTGATAACATAAAAATTATGTGTGTATATATCAAAAGTAAAATAAAAAGCCAAATTAAATTAACATATAGCTAATGGCCTTTTTTGGAAATCAAATCATCTATTAAAAGCATAATTCCTCATCTTTAGGTAATGGATATTACAAATTGAGCACATCAGAGATGCCAGGACTATAGGCAGACCACCAAGGCCAGCAGCAGATGTAGAATGAAGCCTACCAGAGAAGCTGTTTATACTGTGGCTCACAGAGCCGAAGGAGTGAGTCTACTCCAAGCTCTCAGGAGCCCAGAAGGTCATGAGTACATCCCAGATGTCAGACAATGAACTATTTACACTGTTGGGTTTTAGTGTTCCATTGATCTGGTTCTAATTGTGCCCTGTTCTTCTTTCTTGGAATAGGAGAGTAAGTATGTAACTTGCTGATCTTATTAGTGTCCACGATTAAAGAGACTGTGGATAGCATGTGTATGCAGTATGCATGCATATGTGTGCATGGCTGCACGTGTAAGCATGCAGGTCTGTATGGACGTGTGTGCTTGTGTATGTACAGAGCCCAGGGTGATGTTGGGCATCTACCTCCATCTCTTTCCACGTGATTCATTGAGGCAGGGTCTTGTGATTCAACCTAGAGTTAGTAGACAGGAATGGCCTAGCTATAGCTTACTCTAAAGATCCCACCTTTGCCTTCTGAATGTCAGAATTATAGGTAACTTCACACCAACACAACATTTAAGTGGTTTCTGAGGATGTAAACTTGGCAAGTTGAAATTTTCTTTTAAAGAAATTTGAAAGGATGTGATCTGATTTAAACTATTAATTTTGGCACCATTTTAATCTTACCCTCTCAAATTTATGAATATAATACATATATTCATCTTTAATATAGCGCTTTATTAAGCTTCAATCTGATTCAAATTTTGAGGTTTTTGAACAAGATATGGCAGGGGGTGGGGAGTGACTGGAGAGATGGCTCAGTAGTTAAAAGCACTGACTGCCCTTCTAGAAGACTTGGGTTCTATTCCCAGCATCTACACGGCAGCCTAAAACATCTGGAACCCCAGTCCTAGGGGATGTGACACCTTCTTCACTGGCACCAGGCACACAAGTGGTGCATAGGCACACATGCAGGCAAAACACTCATATACACAAATATCAAATAAGTTGAAAACACATTTTTTTCATCTTTCAGGATAAGACTGAATGCATCTAGTTTTAGAAAAATTCAGAGGAGAGTCAGAATGATCAGCATAGGACAATGAAAAGAATAAAAACCTAACTGGGACACCCCATAGAAGTAACCCAGAGCTGTCCTCTCAAGCAGGAATGCGCTCACCCTACACCTGAGTGTATCAGTAATCACGAGCAATCACCACTTCTACAGAACACTTTTCCTTTTCCAGTAAGAATGAATTTTTCAGTGTTCCTATGTAGAGAGCACCATGTGTTGTTTGGATATAAAGACAGACTGGACATGGATCCCACTATATATATATGAGTGTATACATAAGAGGCTGTATGGTAAAAAACAGAAGAGGAAAAGATGATTAACATCATAAAACAAAATCAACTTATGGCAGTCCAGGGTAAGATATAGGGCAGAGAAGAGCGCTAAACAACAGAAGAGTCAACTACCTACACTCACACAGCCCCACTGCCTGGTTGCCTAGACAATTTCTGTCCAGATGCCCTCATTCTTCATCTGTAAAATGTGCAGAACTTTATAGGATGCTGGATCAGAGCAGTACCAGCCACATATTGTCTCACTCTCAGTATTAGCATCCTATAAGGGAACAATCACTCCAGCGGAAAATAGAATGGTTCCTTAAAAAAATATACATCTGAGACAGAGTTTGGGGGATAGCAAGTGGGAAACTTGAAGATGTTGGAAAAAATAATTTATATATGAAGTAATAAAGAAATAGATGGAAAAAAACCATCAAGAACATGAAGTAAATAGTGCATAGCTCTACAGCTGTGCTGTGCAGTAGGCAAACACGGCTGAAGAATACTTGAAATGAGATTAATTCAGACTAAAATATGATGTAAGTAAAATATACTGAAAAAAGGCTGCAGACTAGCGTTAGTTTTCATACTGATTATATCATGAAGTAATAGTTACGTTTAATGTTAGGTTACATCATAAAGAAGAAATTTCCTGAAAACTCTTAGCTTACACACGTGGTGCTCAGATTTCCTTGGAGAGCGCTTCACTAGAAATCACTATAAAGCAAGCACTTAGGAAATAAGTAAGTGGGAGAACAAGTTAGACGGCACAGTGTTTTCTCTCACAAGTCCAAGCACTTGGGCCTTTTTGTGGGGAAAACTAAAGGACTTAAGGACAAGGTTTGTGTTTAAGGAAAACCAACCTGGTGGTCATGAGCTAAAGAACAACAGACACAGATCAGGAAGGGCAGGAATAAAGCTGCTGCAGTGACTTAATCAAGAACAAGGACTTAAGCTGCACTTGTATCTGACGGAAGACGAAAGAGGACAAACTGGAGACTGCTGCAGAAAAATGTAGCACAATTCACTACTAGGATAAATATGAAAGTAGAAGGTTTTGATATCAATAACAACATCCAAATTCAGAGCTGGGGACAGAACGATTCATATACCATCAAGAGACATTCAACCCATAGAAGAAGAATATCTAGAAATAGAAAAGTGTGAGTTCTGTTATCCACAAGTCTGAAGTTCATAAAGAATGCAAGAAAGCCAATCAGTATTCACTAACTATGAACTATGTACTAGTCAGAGTTCTAGCAGGGAACGCAAAATAAAGTCTTTGTGAAACCTGGAACAGACAAGACGTGTCAGTGGAGTGTGGTCTGTTATAGTCATCTGACAACCCCTAAAATAAAAAGCCACAGGAGGGTTTAAAGAAAGATTTGCATACCCAACATGTTTTAGCCCTTGCAAACCAGCTGAAAGAAAGCAGGGAAAAGCAGTTACAAGAGAAATGTTAATTGTCACAGGGGTAAGGATGGTGGCAGAGAAAATGGTAGCAGTCAAGGAGGTGGTGAGATGTGAACAGAGGCTGCATAACCTAGGGGTGAACCCAGAGGATTTCCTTAGTGGCAAGTGAGGTGTGGGGTCATGCAAGCAATCCAGGATCATTTCAAATGAGACATCCCAGCTGGCTATGCTAACCCTAGCTAGCTGCCTGACACGAGTGAAGATGTCAACTAAGAGCATATGTGTAATACATACACACACACACACACACACACACACACATATGACTATAAAAGGTCAGTACTTGATATGGAAATATAAACGTTAACTGTTGTCTGTACCCCATGAGAGCAAACCTAAACCTAAAAACTGTCTAAGAGCTAGGTCTTCAATACTACAACATGGGAAATGAAGGAACAACTGGAAAAGGCAAAGAATTAGGGGGAAAAAACAATGAACAACAAAACAAACAAACAAAAAACCCAAACCAAGAAACTGCGGAGCTCTGACATCCAGTAAACAAAGTACTTAATGCAGATTATCAAGAGTGTCAAAAATGCTGCACTTGGGTCATCGAGGGGGCACAGAGGGTAAAGGTGCTTGCCAACAGCCCCATGACCTGAAAGATCCCCAGGATCTACAAGGAGCGAGGAGAGAGCCAACTTCAGAAAGTTGTTTTCTGACGGACAAACACTGGCATGCACACAAATAAATAAACCTAAGGATATTTTCAATGCCACTCTCGGTACAATTACGAGAAATGTGAATTGACTAGCAGATTTAGCATCACTGGTAACTCCTAAAAAAAAAAAAAAAGTTTGGGTCAGGTCTGGCTTAAGTGTACTCAAGAAGTAAGAGACAGTGGGCACTGACAACGCTTTCTAGTTATGTGTGTAGACGGGAAGGAAAGAAATGGTGCAATTGCTGAAAGTGGGGATAAATCACAGTGGTTCTGTTTAGGTTTGTTTGGTCTTGGTTGTGTTTATGTTTCCCCAATGGATACCGAAGGAGGCTACCGTGAGTACGACAGGGTCAGCCAGTGTGCGAAAGGCAAGGCAGAAATGTCGGTAGGGAAAGGATGGAAAATGAAAATGCGACTCTGAAGGGAGCTGAGAATACTCCACACCACTGAAGCTAAGAGAATGCCGTGAAAAACGCGTCTTAATAAAGAGATCACGGCGAAGGCAAAAGGAGGCATCGCAAAAAGGATGCCACAAGGTCGGCGAAGCTCAGAGCTGCTCCGGAGGCCAGAGCTTGCGGGGGTCCCGTTAACCTTGCAAGGACAAGTTCGCTCGATCACAGTCTTGCTTGAGAAGGACGACACAAAAAGTCGCACTTACCTCGTGTGGAGTGTCGCACACCGCCAACCCCACCAGGCCAGTTGTCTGTGCAGAGACAAAACAGGACCGTGCTGTTTACCGTAATCCCCTGATTAGCCCACCCTCCCGACACAACTACGCACCCTGTCGCCCCCTGCCAGGACAGCGGAACACTCCCCCAACCCGTCCTCTTAGCGTCTCTGCCCACCGATGAGGGAGACGCGGCTGCCTACGGTCCCCATTCGCAGCATCACGGTGACCTCCACACGCTCACCTTCTTCAGCAAGCCCGCCATGACAGCGTCCAGCGCCTCCAACGCACAGCCCTCTGGGAACCTTTCCCAAGCCCGCTCAATCGAGCGACGATGCTGCCCCTGCGTCACCTAAGAACACTCTTGGCTTCAACAGCTCGGGCGGGGTAGGGGCAGCTCCCGCCCACCTAGGAAGGGAAGATTTGCGCCTGCGCAGCTCACACACGCGGCTCTACGCAGAGCTTTGGCGTAGCGGAGGCCGATTGACGTCTCTGTGAGGACTAAAGGTTAAGAAAAACGCTACACTGCGGGAAAATTTGCAATGTAGTCACTACAGGGACTTTGATTTTGCTCAGTTTTACCCGCACTTCCTCTGCTTATGGAAATGAGGGTGGAAGGAGGCCTGAGCACCTTGAAGAATGCTCTCTCCCTCCACATGTGTGAATGCATACTCATAAGTGGAAATTATAAAGTGGAATTAACCTTCTGATGCATCCATTTTCTCCAGAGGAGACTGATGAATGAAAGGTTATGAAGTCATAGTCTTTGTTCCAATGAGTGTTTATGAGGTCATAGTCTGTTCTCTGTCCCTTCAGATCCCAAGAACATCTGTTATTGTTGAGTGTGTTCTAGAATGTGGAATCATGGCTTTATAAAAGATGCATGTGTTCTTTGTAACTTTGGATTCAAGCGTCTGCAGGGCAGTATTTGCTAAAGACATCGAGAGTAGACAGACTTGACTGATCCAGGCTATGAGGTACTACAAAACGGATCGCTTCCCTGTGGTACAAAAATAAGTAGATTTCTGAACCAACCCGTTGTAGAGGACCACACTGAATGAAAGCTTGCTAGTGGTATTCTAAGCTAGAGACAGTAGAATTCGCTATAAAGGGACACATCCCATGGCATCTGTGATATCAGAAGGGGGTCTAGGAATGCATTAACAAACATTGTAAGAATAGAATGTTCTGGGTTCTCAGGTGGTAGAAGTGCACTGTATGATCCACCCAGAGAAGTAAATGTCCCAGTCCTGGGAAAGGTGGATTTTAGGAAAGTTTGAAAATGCCAGAGAAGAGTTTGAGGCAGGAGAACTAGAGCCAAGCTCTCGACCTACTACATCTTACAGAATTTTTTCTTCAGGCCCTCTAACCTCCAACCTGAGTTGGAGCCTGTGGCTCTGCTTCTCAGTGGTTAGAGGCTTTATTGTGAGAGGTTCCATTTTTAACAAAATTAGGTAGTTAATGAAATCCAAGGGTTCTGATTCAACGGAGGAAAAAAAAAAAACAAAACAAAACTAGGAAAAACAACTGAAAGAGAGTGTCTTGGTGCCCAGGTAATGGTGAGGTCATTTGCCCGAGGGGACAGAACTCTCTTATCATTCCTGGCATGTACCAGAAGTGATAACAATGCCAAACCAGACAGTTTACACCCCTCTCCAAAACCTAACTAGGCCTGTTTGAGTTAAGTTAACCACCCCAGACACTTGGAGATTTTCTCTCATACCACTTGTTCAGAAAGAGGCTCAACAAAATTAATGAGTAAAATTGTCCAGTATGACCATTTTCAAAAGGAATGAGCAGGGCACAGCCTGTCTCTGTCTGAGAAGGTGGTATTTATGTGCAAATGTGAGACTGAGTAAAAAACGGTTGTTACACAGAACCAGCTAAAGGATGCTGCAGCCTGAGGGAACAGTCAGTGTAAGCATCCATGCTTCACTGAAGAATGGTACTCCAGACTCTAATAGTATGTAAGCACAAGGTGTTTTATTCTGCAGAAGTCCAGCATGTTGGGATCGCCCATTACCAAGATAGAGAGACAAGCAAGTGTACTCCAGGCCTGATTTAAAGCACATTAGGGCATTCTGGGGTAGATGACCTTTATTTTACTCCATCTCTAGGGACTTCCATTACCAGCGTGGGGGCTGGAAGCTGTTTCTGAGGAAGTAGCTGAGGAGGTCTGGGAACTGCTGCTGACCTCATTGTCCTTGCCTCGGGCCAGGTGGCAGGACAGTTTCTGAGGCCTGGACTTGCTTGGAATTGCCCAGTTCTTGGAAACAAAGATTTAGGCCTAGTCTCCTTAACTGCCAATCTGAAGCCTGACATGAGATCAGCCTAGTCTTCTCATCAGAACTGAGGACTGAGAGTCCTGTTCCCTGGACAGTTCCAAGGCCAAAAATCACTTAACCAGAGCACCTTGTGGATAAATGAAAAACCTTCAACTGTCAGATCGATCTGACTAGACTGCATTCTCCCACCTTTCACTTTAGCCAAGCCTACTTCTTTGGAAATTTTCCACTAAGGAAAAAAAAAGAAAGAAACAAAAACAAAAATGTTATGTTTACTAACATAACATATGACTATGGTCAAGACATTTAAAGAGCAGTACAATGGGGTAACAAAACAATGGATTTAAAGTGTGGTGCTTGCTTTCAGAGGTGACAGGGAAATGAAGATGTTAAGCACTGGGGTAAAGAAACATCAGAACCTCCCTAATTCTTCCTAAAATTATATATATGTAATATATATATATATAATGTATAAAATTTTATATATATATATATACATATATATATATATATATATATATATATATATATATATACATAAGCTTTTACAATGATACAGGGTGGAATTCTCATACTAATTCACATGTTTTGAAAGCCTGGGTAAATGATGCAATCATATTCTCCCCCAGTACCTCAAAATGTCATAGTGAGCATAGCTTTGGGGTCTAAGAGCTTCCTTGCTTGTAATATACAATATTAAATAAAACAATATATAACGTATAATGAAGAAAGAAATAATCTTAGGAGTCTTTATATTTAAACAACTTGTCCTTTCTCTGCTACATATAATCCTGTGATGCAAATATAGTTGAAACATCCCAAATGCTGCCTCTTCCCTTTCCAGCTAATTCATGAGCCATACAGCTTTTTGACCAGCAGGTGGCGACAAAAGTTAATGACAATCTTCCATCACTTAGATAATGGAGGATTTTGCTGGTTGTTTTTTCTGTTTGGTGTGTGTGTGTGTGTGTGTGTGTGTGTGTGTGTGTGTGTGTGTGTGTGTTCTTTTACATGTTCTGGCAGAGTCGTTTGTGATGAAATATTGTCCGTACACCATAAAAGAGTGTGGCCCAGCATCGTGTAGGTGGTGGGGGAAGAAAGTCCGTTTCAAAGTAGCAGGGACTCAAAGCCCACCTGGCATTCAAACAATCATAGCTAATAGCAGTCAGTAACTAAAGAAGCCTCGATCTTGTGACCTTGTATGTAACTTAAGTGTGTTCCGTCACATGCATTTTTAATACAGACTGTGAGACTGACTTACGGGGCTGGAGAAATAAGGTGTTAAAGGAGTCAGAACCTAGAATGAGAATGGGCTGGAGAAAGGTGCATATATTACAGTGTAATCCTGCTGAGCAAGAGGTATGGCAGGAACGTCCACAGCAGCTCGACACCAAAGGAGGGGGAGGAAGGAAATTAAGCGGACTTTACATCATATCTTAAGAGCATAGCTGTTTGTGTTGGCTGTGGGGGAGCTGGCCAAGAGACTCTGAGGGAAACTGGGAGAGAAGCAAACCAAACAAAACTGTTTCTTGTAGCTGGGAAGTTACAAGACCAAGGATGCAGTAGGGAGTACGGCCTGGAGAAAAAGACTTACGTGATTTAGACAACTAGAAAGATGAAGCGAACAATGTTTCTGTGAGGGACAATGCGTTCTGATGGGGCATGGTTAAATCTTGGCCAGCTCCTAGGTGCTTCCCTTTTTCACACCATGTGATTCCTCCTGGTGGTTTTCATTCCCTCCTTTCACAACAGGCTGCTGGGCATGTTGTCATTCTTGGACCCGTATGAGCCCTCCGGGCTTGCTTCTGCTCAGTAATCCTGTCCCCTCTTACAGCCTGTTTAAGAGAGGACCAGGTAAAGCTGAATATCATTGGAAACTGCCTCTGAGTCTCCTCACTCTAGCACGTGTGCTTTGTGCTTACACGTCTCTCCCTGTCCCTTGAGGTTTGAAATTAGTTTTTTGCATGTTTACATCTTACTAATTTAACCAAACAGCAAAAAGCTGTCATTGCTTTGCTTGGGGTGGGGGGGGGGGGAGGGGTAAAAGGGAAGGAAATTACAAACTTAGCCATATGATTCTGACTGAATTTTATTCAATAGTCACGTTTATAAATCTTTGATGATATTACAGACAAATGAAAGTTATATTTTGAAGATGCATGAAAAATAAAACATATCTATTTCCAGTGATTCTTAATTCAGTGCTCAACCTCTTTACTCATTCAGTCTTTCCCCAAAATGTCCCTTGGAGTCACTTTATCGGTTGTTTCTTTTGTGGATAATTGGCCCCCAAACCCTATCTTCTCTTGTGTGGCTGGCTGAGTACTTCTCCTTACTCTGTGCAAGTTTCTCAACACGTTAATTACTTTAGTTACTTCTAACTAACTCACTAACCCAGACGCCATCCAAAACACTGACACTCCGCCCTTGAAGGGAGCTAGAGTCCTCTGAAGGTTTATTCAGAGAATGCTAGACCTCAGCCAATACCTATCCCAAACTGTACCCCCTCCCCGTCCCCCAATCCAAGTTTCTGATGCTTTTCAGGGTTTTGAAGTCTAGGGTAAGACCTAACTGTGAGTTTCTAACAACTTTCCAGATGATAATGTTAGGAAAGGGGTGGGGACCAGGCCCCGGAAACACTGTTTCACTTGTGTTTACATAGGATGCTACCTACATCCCAGCACTGTCCTACTGTATACCCTGCAGCAGTCCCATAGCCAGGAGCATCAATGCCTACAGGCCCACATTTGAAGCCTCCCCTACACAGTGTCTCATCCTACCTTGCCATTTCATTGCCTGCCTCTCCCAAAATGTAACACTCCAGCCTTTCTTCCCCTCAATCCCCAGTACTTTGCATAAAATATTTTATGTCATGCAACAAGGTTTTGAGAAATGAACTTCACTTCTTCCTCAGGAGCAAGCAGGCCACAAAATGTGGAAGTGGTCCCTGTCTCATTTTACCTGGATGCACTCATATTTCTTTATCTCCTTTTTTTTTTCAGTCTTTGATTCTTCATTGGATTTTTATTGATCTTGTTAGTTCCTGGGTCCTTTGGATTCTAGGACACAAAAGAGAGAAAATAAGGAGAGAGGTAAACATATAATGTGCATATGTTAATCTCTTAGTCAATGAGGTTCATTTACATTTTGGGTATGAAAGATATAGCTAGACTCTGGTCATTTAAAAAATATTTTCCTATACTTCAGTTTTTATTTGTAGTTTATTAAGTGTTTAGGAGGGCTGACTTTTTTTTAATTTAATGGATAACTCTAATATACATACCTCCCTTGATTTTTGGTTTTGTTGTATAGTGCCTGATGGGGGAAAATATGTGATATCCCTCCTCCTGCCTCCTCTGCATCTCTTCGTCTATGGATGTCAGTAAAAGCTTGAGTCGCTCAGCATTTGTTTTTATGTAGATATGCTTGAACTTCCAGTATCTGCCACATCATACAGGGTATCTCCTTTCACCTTCACCACTCTAGCTGAGACATCCAATACCGCTTGACTTCCCTCTCCTCTCTAAAGCATATTCATAGACTCAGCTCTGATTTCAGGGCCTAGAACAGCAGCATTCTACTTGGTAATCCTGGCGCTGTGTTTATACAGTCATTGGTCCTATAGTAGAGTGTTTCCAATGGCCTATACTTCTCATGCTTGTTTCTGTTTTTATAATTTGGTTGAATTCAGTCTCTAGCAATCTAAAGATCTTGTAAGACTCTTCCTGTAACTCAGGTGCAAGCGTTGCAACTTTGGGCATTTGGAAGACATAACTTTGGAGACCTGTTACACACAGCCATGTTTTCTCTTATAAATGATTGGATTTAAAAAAAAAAAAAAAACTGAACTCACTTTCTTGTTTCTTCAAAATTCACTGGTAAAGCTAGTTCATGTCTCTGTACTGGCAGCTCTGGTGACTCCCCCCTGGCATCTGTCTTAGGCTTACATTAAAATCTTCTTTTACGAGCTGGTGAGATGGCTCAGAGGTTAAGAGCACTCACTGACTGTTCTTCTGAAGGTCCTGAGTTTAAATCCCAGCAACCACATGGTAGCTCACAACCATCTGTAATGAGAACTGACTTCCTCTTCTGGAGTGTCTGAAGACAGCTACAGTGTACTTACATATAATAAATAAATAAATAACAAATAAATAAATATTTTAAAAAAATCTTCTTTTACTTCAGGATATTTCCTTGATGTAGGTCCCAATTCTTGCTTGTTATTTTCAATCTTCCTTCTTTATGGTCTCCAGTTATACCTCTTGAGGGCCTTTCTCAGCTATTTTATTTGCATATGATATAAGCGTATGACAGAAATATTAGAGTGACAAGGAGGGCCTGTGACCTAAGTGGCAGATGACCAAGAACCTAGAATGGATGTCAGGAGCAGCAAGAGGTCCAGCCTGAGGCAATGGGCTACAGTGTAAGAAGCACCTTGCTTATGGACCTCAGTGAGCCCAGTACCCTGAGTTGCTCTAAAGATTAGAATTCTTTATTCTCAAGGTGTCTTAGTTACTTTTCTATCATTGTGCAAAGATGTCATGACCAAGGCACCTCATAGAAGAAAGTGTTTATTTGAGGCTTTCAGTTTCAGGGATAAGTCCATGACCATCATGGTAGGGAGCATGGCCAAAGGTGGGCAGGCTTGACTCTTGAGTAGTAGCTAAGATTTTACATCTAATCCTAAAACATGAGGCAGAAAGGGCACTAACTGGAAATAATATGGGCATCTGACCTCAAAGCCCTCCCCAAGTGACATAACCTCTTCCAACAAGACCACACCTCCTAATCCTTCCCAAATAGTTTCACCAACTGGCAACTGAATATTCAAATATATGAACCTATGGGAGCCATTGTTAGTTAAAATGACTATACAGAGTAAGTCAATGTGACACAAAGTTTGTTCGTTTGTTTTTGTTTTGTTTTTGTTTTTAAAGAAAAAGATAGCACATACTTTACGTTTAAGCACTACCCACTGTTAAGCAAGAGGCAGACCTCTTTTAACATCTATAATCAAGATTAAACAAGGTTTTTAAAAAGTTAGGTAAAGATTGAAGTTCGGTTAAGAATATAAGCTGGCTTGTTTATTGCTCTTAAAGAATTTTTTCTTGTAAATGAAACAGTATGGCAGCTTATAAGGAAGAACATTCAGGTACAGAGATGGAAGAGGAGTGCTAACAGGTTAAATTCACAGACTGAGTAGTTTTGGCTTTAAGCCTGATCATGTGCCCTTTTAACAGTCTTGTTTGAGATGTTTCTCAAATGCCAGGTTGTTGTTCTCATTTAGTCTACCTTAACAGCAGCTGTGTAGAAAATTGTTGACTTTTACCCAGCAAGAATGGAAAACCAGATCACTGAGGGTGAGGGAGGTCCTTTTACCCACCTTTCCTTCTTGTCCAGGAATCCTGTATACCTGCCTGTTTAATGAGGGAAATCCCCTAAGGTGTGTTACATATTCAGGTTCTGAAACACAGAACATATATATTTGGTTTTTGAGACAGGGTTTCTCTGTGTAGCCCTGGCTGTCCTGGAACTCGCTTTGTAGACCAGGCTGGCCTCGAACTCAGAAATCCGCTTGCCTCTGCCTCCCAAGTGTTGGGATTAAAGGCGTGTGCCACCACGGCCTGGCTTGACAACGTTCCTTAAGTGGCTCAAGTACCTAAGAGAAATAACCATCACAGCCAAACTTGCTAGTCACAGGGATAGCTCTTAATGTGCCTCTGCTTCCCATCATTTAGGCAACCACTCATCGTGATGGGAAGACACAGCATCTCTGGCTCTACTAAGAGCAGAATGGCTGTGAATATGCCAAGTAATGTCTGGGAATCTATTCACAAACAGATCCCCACTTCTGAAAATATCTAGCATAAAATGATTAACTCTATCTGGGTTAAAGTCCTGGCTGGTCTTCCCATTAGTTAAACAACTGTGCAGAATTTTAAATAACCCGTTGACTTAACCCTCCACCCTGGAAAATGGTCACAGTGTTAGGACATGCCACCTACCTTCGAGGAAGGCTGTGGCAATTAAATGAGAATTGCACACAGAGAAGATAAAAATTGCTTTGTGCAGGTCAGAAACTCTGAAACTGTTTTCTTGGTGGAGACAACCCTTCACCAAAGTACCACATAGGTGCCTGGAAAGTAGATTTAATGTTTTTGTTCCTTCACCTAAGTTTATAGTATAGTATACTTTGTATAGTATAAAGCTGTATCCCTGCCCAGACGCCCCAAACAAAGAACTTGGTGTAATGCTTAGTTATAACAAAAGCTCACTAAATACCACCCAACATTATGATTACTAAGGGACAAGCCACTTGAAAGGCAACAGTGCTGAGGGATTGTAGGAGACTGCTATGCTATGAGAAGAGACCAATATTTATATATTTATAATAGATATCTTCATCATGGAAGAGTTCAAAATCATAACTGGGAAGCAAGCTGAACCTAAATCTATGTTGTGTTCATCTCCTATTAGATAGTTCTGGCTGCATTGTGACACAGCATAAGCTGTAGTGAGCTGTAGTCGACCTTACTCTCCTTTAAAAGTGTCTTCTACTTCTGACAACTCAATAGCTATGTGGAATCTGTCTCCCCCCAAGTTCCTTCAGCTCTCTGCTGTGAGGGATGGATCATGTCTCTCACAGAGAGCACATGATACGCAATATTCTTAAACATAACCAGTGGGAGTCTATGGCTCTGTAAGCTGTTTGTAGAACCCCTCACTTCCCAACACTTAGAATTTAAAAACAGAGTATCATCAATGTATTAGTCAGGGTTCTTCAGAGTCACAGAAGTTATGGACTGTCTCTACATATTAAGGGAATTTATTGTGATGACTTACAGTCTGTAGTCCAACTAACCCAACAATGGGTCTCTGTGGATGGGAAGGCCAAGAATCTAGTAGTTGCTCAGTCCCGGAAAGCTAGTTGTATAAGCCAGTCTTCTTCTGTAGAAGTAGGTTAAGTGCAAACAGTCAAAAAAGAGTAAATCTTTCTTTTTCCAATGTCCCTATGTAGGCTTTTAGCAGACAATGTGGCTCAGAATAAAGATATGCACTTGCTTTGTCCCAGCTGATCTTGTACTCAGAGATATCTTTGCCTCAGTCTCCTGGGATTAAAGGCATGTACTTTCTTGCCTGGGCTTAAGCTTTTCATGGCCACTATGCCTCAAGATCCCCATGCCAAGATCCAGGTCAGAACTTATGTCTTCCAATCTCAAGGTCTGGATCACAGGTGTGCCCTCCAATTCTGGATTGTAGTTCAATTCCATTTAGAGTCAAGTTGACAACGAGGAATAGCCATTATAATCAATAACTCATTTATGAAACAATGATTTCACTTTACTATTTGTGCTCATTGGTAATTGTTAGATTTCTGGAGTGAAGGTGTGATGTAACCACTTAATTATGAAACTATAAATATTAAGATGAAGTTCTAGATGCCTAAATTCTAGCTGTGGAAGGAGGACCCTGCTGAACAAAAGTCCTAAGAGTGTATTTTTGTACCTTCATCTGACTCCTGATGCTCTGGCTTCTAAAATGTTTATGAACTTCACTACACAACAGACAAATTTCTAAATGTTCTTTAAAACATTGTACGTGTGAGTGGTGGGGGTGGGGTGTAGAACAGAAGTCAACATTGGGTGTCTTCCTCTATGGATGTCCATGTTACTTTTTTAAAGACTGTCTCTCTCACTGATCCTGAAGATCATTAGATATCCAGCAAGATCCAAGAATCTGTTTGTCTTTATATCCTGCCTCCTTCTTCACAACACCAGGATTGCAGATATCTATCACCTTGCCAACTTGTATAAAGGTGCTGGAGATCAGAACGCAGGTCTCCATGCTCCGTGGCAGGCCCTGTACTGGCTAAGCCATCTCTCCAACCTTCAATGTTCTTTGATTTAAGCATGTACAAATCTAATTATGAGATCCTGCTCTACAGTCTTATGTGTGGCACATGGTAACTAATATGTACATGCTTAGTAGATGAATGGATCTTGTATGCAAGCAGGAGATGTATCTTATTCAGGTGTCCAGAGGCCATAAGAGGGCTGTGAAACAAAATATTGCTTAGGAAATTATTATCCCCTCATTTAAAATATAATTCATATAAAAGGAAAAGACATGGTAAAAACTACATAAATATGGCAATCACTAGATGGTCCATCCTTTCCTCACAGCTCCAAATTTTGTCTCTGTAACTCCTTCCATGGGTGTTTTGTTCCCCTTTCTAGGAAGGGGCAAAGCGTCCACACTTTGGTCTCCGTTCTTCTTGAATTTCATGCGTTTAGCAAATTGTATCTTATATCTTGGGTATCCTAAGTTTCTGGGCTAATATCCACTTATCAGTGAATACATATTGTGCAAGTTCCTTTGTGATTGGGTTACCTCACTCAGGATGATGCCCTCCAGGTCCATCCATTTGCCTAGGAATTTCATAAATTCATTTTTTTAATAGCTGAGTAGTACTCCATTGTGTAAATGTACCACATTTTCTGTATCCATTCCTCTATTGAGGGGCATCTGGGTTCTTTCCAGCTTCTGGCTATTATAAATAAGGCTGCTATGAACATAGTGGAGCATGTGTCCTTCTTACCGGTTGGGACATCTTCTGGATATATGCCCAGGAGAGGTATTGCGGGATCCTCCGGTAGTACTATGTCCAATTTTCTGAGGAACCGCCAGACTGATTTCCAGAGTGGTTGTACAAGCTTGCAATTCCACCAACAATGGAGGAGTGTTCCTCTTTCTCCACATCCTCGCCAGCATCTGCTGTCACCTGAATTTTTGATCTTAGCCATTCTGACTGGAGTGAAGTGGAATCTCAGGGTTGTTTTGATTTTCATTTCCCTGATGATTAAGGATGTTGAACATTTTTTCAGGTGCTTCTCAGCCATTCGGTATTCCTCAGGTGAGAATTCTTTGTTCAGCTCTGAGCCCCATTTTTTAATGGGGTTATTTGATTTTCTGGAGTCCACCATCTTAGGGATCCATCCCATAATCAGCTTCCAAACACTGACACCATTGCATACACTAGTAAGATTTTGCTGAAAGGACCCAGATATAGCTGTCTCTTGTGAGACTATGTCGGGGCCTAGCAAACACAGAAGTGGATGCTCACATTCAGCTATTGGATGGATCACAGGGCCCCCAATGGAGGAGCTAGAGAAAGTACCCAAGGAGTTAAAGGGGTCTGCAACCCTATAGGTGGAACAACAATATGAACTAACCAGTACCCTGGAGCTCTTGTCTCTAGCTGCATATGTAACAAAAGATGGCCTAGTCGGCCATCACTGCAAAGAGAGGACCATTGGACTTGCAAACTTTATATGCCCCAGTACAGGGGAACACCAGGGCCAAAAAGGGGGAGTGGGTGGGTAGAGGATTGGGGGGTGGGTATGGGGGACTTTTGGGATAGCATTGAAAATGTAAACAAGGAAAATACCTAATTAAAAAAAATAAAGTACTTGTTTGTGTTCTAAAAAAAAAAAAAAAAAAAAAAAAACTACATAAATATTTTAGCAAAGTTTCAAACGGTAGAATTAGAAGATGCTGAGAAGGTAGAATATTGGAAAATGGAGTTCTAGATCATAAAATTAAGTAGAAATCAGACCTCATTCAACTCCTAAGCCAGACAACAGCATTTCATCAGAATGGGAAACTCCAGGCAGCATCCAGGCACTATTTTCTGACGGTCTTAGGAGCTTTGGTGAGGATGTGGAGGCCCTTCCTTCTTCTCTGTTTAGCCCTGCAATGTCTATTTTATGTTTACTTCATGATCTTTTCAAAAGACATATTGCTGCATACATACTAATTACTTGTTCAAAAATTTTGGTAGAATCTATCTTCCTCCTACCCCCACCACAAGTTAGTTGTAGATATATATCTCCAACCTTTTGGTATCCATAGTGCTCAGACACTACACACACAGGGAAGTTAAGAAAAACAACCTGAAATCATTAGACCAGATAAGAGCTCTGTAAGCACCTGAGTCAAAACTAACATACAAACGTTAGTTTTTAATATATCAAAATCTATTATTTCAAAAATATTAAAGACAGCTCTACTCACAATGCATTAAAGAATTAAATGCTAAAACTTTGAAACTTTATTAAATCAAAATAAAATTTTAAATAAATTGAGATATGTCCTTTTCCTGAGGTAAAGAGTCAATATTTTGCACATGTCGATTTTTTCCTGAATGAGACTATTCTTGGCATCCTTTCAGTAGTAACTTCATTCTTATTACTGGAAATGATTCTGAAAATCATGTGTAAGAAACATGTGACATAAAGGATTCTGAAATAAAAATAAAGGCCGTCTCTTCCAAATGTCACATCATTCTGTGAGCTTCTGCAATAATTAAAATACCATCGTCCTAATAAAGGGAATAGACAGGCAAATGACTGTGTTAGCATTCCCTTAACAGTTCTTTAGATGTAGGATATAATTAAGTGAACAAAGAAATCAAGTAACCTTGCATTTGAATTATATATGTTCCTCCTCTTACAGAGTCTCTGTTGTAGACTAATAGTTCTGAAAAATAAGCTGTTTAACTTGCTTAGATGTTGATGAAACAAATTTATTCACACAAGAGAGAAAGTTCCTTTCCCCTTTGCCCTAAAGAACAATTTAGGAATTGCTCGTATAGACAGGTAATAATTAACATATAATGCAGCTAGACTATCGTTTGTACCATCTGGCCTGGGTTTCAATCTTATTATTGTTTTTATTTTTAAAAGATTTCCAGCTTCATGACCCCACCAGGCTTCGGTGAATACTTCTAATCCAGTCACCACACTGATGTCCCTGGATAAAGTAAATATGTCACAAAACTAAATCAAAAGTTATAAAACTAGAAAATGGATAGTAGGGGTGTCAGGCAGTAGGGGGATCAATAGACCTGGGAGGGAGATGAAGTGGGGGGGAATAGTGATCAGAAAGCCTTGTATTAACATATGAAATCGTCAAACAACAGCATGGAGGATGGGAAATTGTCAAAGTCTACTCCTAACCAAAAACTATTTGCAATTGATACCTGAAGGGAGAGGGAAAGTCCATTTTATTCAATAGGTCCATCAACTACATTCTAGGGTAGACATCATGCTCAGGAGTAGATGACCAATACAGAATGGACTCCTTTATAAAAAGGTACTGCAGTTGGAGTATTATAAATGGCTCTGAGGGACAGTGCATGGATTATGTGTAATGGTAGCAAGAGATGTATTTCATTTCATGATGACAAGCCTGCAGACCTCATGCTTGTTTTCAGGAACATAAAGTACCTGGGGTAAAGTGAGGCACTCAGGGCCTACGTGTGCCTTAATTAAATATGGATACAGGGATACTCCACCGCTCCCTTGGAATTCCCATTCAATACCACCCAAATTCTCTTATCCTCTAAATAGAAATGGCTGAGTCTGAGTCCAAGGGCAGTCTCTAAAAGTACATCTCAGGCATTCTAACCTCAGATTCTCCATGTCCTTTACTATAATTATCCCCTTGAACCAGGACATGCATGTGTTCCTAAATATAGAGAGAAGGGAGGTGTCTCTGGATGTCGTTCACATTACGTTTACCTTCATCAGGGTGGTGCTATTCAGTAATGCTTTGGTCTTCAGTCATACCTTTCTGAAACTCACCCTCACCAGCAAACCAAAGACACAGTTACACAAATTATTTACTAATTTACAATTTTACACACACATTGTCTGAAATCAGATTCATTTATCTTAACTTTGAGAAATGACACTTTCAAAAATGGCAGTTGTGAAAGTAATTATTAATAACATGAGCAGATCACTTTTTACTCAAAGGGTGTTATTACATATGTGTATGGATGGCTGCATACTTGAGGAATAGGCCTAATAAAGGTTGTGGATGACATAGGCACATTATTATTACTGTTTTCATAATACTGGTGAGTACATTGAGTCTCGATATTTCTTATTATTTGGGAAGGGGTCTTAGTCTGTAGGCCAAGCTGGTCTTGAGCAAATGATACCTCTGCATCTGCCTCTGCCTCTTCTGCCTTCTCTGCCTCTGCCTCTTCTGCCTTCTCTGCCTCTGCCTCTTCTGCCTTCTCTGCCTCTGCCTCTTCTGCCTTCTCTGCCTCTGCCTCTTCTGCCTTCTCTGCCTCTGCCTCTGCCTCTGCCTCTGCCTCTGCCTCTGCCTCTGCCTCTGCCTCTGCCTCTGCCTCTGCCTCTGCCTCTGCCTCTGCCTCTGCCTCTGCCTCTGCCTCTGCCTCTGCCTCTGCCTCTGCCTCTGCCTCTGCCTCTGCCTCTGCCTATGCCTCCCCAGTCAGTGTTAGCATCACAGGCATTTGCTACTACACATGACTCAAACTCTAAAGCAAATAGAGTTTGCTTTAACACTCTAAAGGTGATTGAGACAATGAGGTAAAGCAGTATTTATTTGTAAGTGTGTTATTCAATACATCAAGTCCTTAATCACAAAGGTTCTCATTTCTCTCTCTCTCTCTCTCTCTCTCTCTCTCTCTCTCTCTCTCTCTCTCTCTCTCTCTCTCTGTGTGTGTGTGTGTGTGTGTGTGTGCGTGTGTGTGTATGAGCCACTTTAAATACTCTATTGAATCTGATTTGGGACAGAAATATACAGTAACTATTCTATATATGTGATAGCACAAAATGCTTTAAGATCAAAAGACATCACTGCAATGTGCTGAACCACATTTGAACATGTTTTCTCTTTTTTCCATAAATTCTACTAAACTCCAAATATTTACTTGAATTTTTAAGATAGACATTAAAACAACATTGTATAAAAACTGAAGCAGATAGCATCTTGAGTGTCTTTGATAACAATTTTATGAAAAAGTTCCATCAGGTTAATAATTTTAAAAATGTACATAACTCTTAATCCACATCCCTTACTTTGCAGTCTTCAGTTTACAGTGTTATAAATGTAAATTGTCTTTCAAAGTTTGCTCCAAGGATGACAGAAGCACTCCTTGTTTATCACAGCTAAAGGGCAGGCAGGAGGCCTGCTCCTTCCATACTGTGTCTTTCTGAAGTAGAAGGTCAATGGCAGATTTACTACAGTATTCATATTTCCTCAATGGCTCCAAAGACAAAGAGGTGAAAAGAAAACTCAAGTCTAACCTGTTTCTTCTCCCAGAATCCTACAGTAGGAAAAGGCAGGAAGGTCAATGCCAATGAAGCCAATTTGGAGCTGTGGGATGAGGGCTGGGAAATGTCACTCAACCCCAGAAGTCTGGAGGCCAGAGATCCTTGGGCAGGGTTGTGTCACTGGAAAAGGGAGAGGGACAGACAGAAGCCAGATGGCTCTGTGAATGTTGACAGTGGTTGGGTAACAAAGATAGCCCTGTCAAAAAAATCTCCAGGCAGGTTGTTCCCACCAGGAAACTGGTAAATAAAACAGCAGGTTTTATTAGCTGTAGTTAATTTTTTTCTTCTGATTTTGTGGCCCTTTAAGGATATAGCCCCTTAAACGAAAATATTTTTCTGTTTTGTTTTTGCTTGCTTTACATCTGCTACATATTTGAAAAAAAACCCCACTATTCCATATACTTGCTTATTGACCTGTGCACTTTTGGTCAGAATGGATACAGCTGAGAGCTCTGTATCAGTACATGTCTGGCAGTTCTTAAAAGCAAACCACAGTCAAGACAGTAAGTTGGTGTAAGATCATTGCATCCAATGTCATTTGATTTGGGTCTAAAAGTTGAGGAATGAAAAAAATAGTTGGTATTGAAATCACACGAAATCACAACTTTACGTCTTGATTTCATTCTACAATCTGCTTTGACTTCTGTGGGTAGAAGGTCTGCTCTTCCAGCACGGAGCCTCCCTGGAGCTGAGTTGGCAGATCATGTTTTCTGTAAACTCTTTGAACCAATCAGAACACAGTTAATCTTATTATTCTTCCATGGGCTTGTGTTTCTTTTGATGAGAGTCAATAGAAGTCATGGGTAATTCTTTCCTGGGTGCCAGGGAACACTTGTGTTTCTGCTGCACAAGGTCAGATCTTAATTTAACAACCGACTGAATACTTAATTTTAGATACACTGAGGAACACATTAGCTCCACAGCACTTCCTCTGGTTTAGGAAGCCAAGGCCCCGGGTAAGAATAACAAGACGATCATTCCAAAAGGTGAGATTATGAACTATTTGATCTGTACCTCACCAGCTTGCTTATGGAGGGAGTGTCAGCACTGGAAACATTTGGAACAGATGGGCACATTGAGGGTGGTGGAAACTCATCACTTCAAGCCTGATTGGTCACCTATGGGCTCACCTATCTAATTATAGCATAAAGCTGGGATCGATTTGTTGATTTATAGACCATCAACTCAGTAATTATTATGCATCACAGAATTATATCATCAGAAAAAGAGGTCAAGTAGGAATATATTAATGAGGAACACCCATTTGCATGATGTAGATCCCCAAGAGCCTTATGTTTTTTCATGGTTTCTAGGGAGTAGAAATAACATTTGTCAGTAATTAACATAAATCTCTCCAAAGTCTCATTTTTATCACTGATTGCAAAAGATAAATGTTTTGTGTTCAGATTAAAAAAAACTATTCTTTAAGATGGAAAAGAAAAATGTTGAACTGGGTAGATCTGCAAATGTAATCGTGTGATGATACTATAGACTTGTGGGGCTGCAAGGCCTTAAGATGCAGCAGACACCAATGCTCCTCGGCTATTCCTGAAAATTTTATAGGAAATTGTCAATATAGAAAATGGCTTTATTTCTAAAGAATACCTATCACTGCTTCATGGTTGAAGCACTAAAAATATCATAATTTTATACTTTAGTTGTTTCTATAAGGGTACCTAATAATTTCTAATGAAAATATGCCCTATGTTTCCCCCTGGAGTCAATTAGTTTGTGAATTGTTTAAATTATTTTACAAAACTTTTTCTGAGGTTTATGAATTTGTAAGTTACAGAATGATACCTGCATTTCAAGAATCCTTCAGCTGTAGTGAACCAGCTAGACCTGTGTAATCTGTTAGAGATAACCACATCTCCACCATCCCTTTGATGTCTGCGCATGAGCAGATTGCCTGGCAAACTTGGTTTTGGTTTCACTTGTGAAACTGGAAGAGTGTGTTGTGAACAGTGAGTTACTCAATCTATATAATGCAATCAGTACATGAGGCTTCAGTAGACATTTGCTATGGTGATTTTTTTAAGTTCACTAAATACATACTTTCTGAGGAACAACTGTGATTTTTGCCTTAGTGCTAACCCTGAAAGAGCAGAAAGAGCACCAGACAAGTGTCTACCATATATTGTTTTTTAAATGATTGATTTATTTTAATAAGTCTTTATTACACTTGTTTACATATGTGTGTATACATGTGTAGGTGCATGTTCATGTCATGACATACTTGTGAAGCTCAGAAGAGAACTTTCAGGAGTGGATTCTCTTTTTTACCACATGGCAGCAAGCAACTTTACCAACTAACCTATTTTGATAGCCCGTTTATTATTTTTTATTTGCACATGTGTATGTGTATACACATACTCATGTGCATACGGAGGCCTGAGGTCAGCACTGGGCATCTCCCACTCTCATCACTCTCTAGATTATCTTTTGAGACAGGTTCTTCAGCTGGACCTGGATAATGAGTACATTGAGTCCAGAGCTAGGGCTTCAAACATAGATTATGATGCTAGGTTGTTTGTTTGTTTGTGTTTGGTTTGGTTTGTATATGGGTGCTGGGTATGCTAACGTAGGTCTTCATTTCTTTATGCAGTAGATGCTTTACTGATTGTGCCATCACCCAGCATCTAGAACACAGTATTTAAAAGCAGGAAACTCTAATAATATCTATACTGTATTGGAAAGTGGGTCTCTGTATTGGATACTGTCTGGAGGGTCCTGAGCCTGAAACACAGCTGACATTGAATATGTATTTTTGAATGATGGATAGAATACTCTGAATCCCTTAAGACGATTACTGTTGGAAACCCATGGACAAGTGTTTTTGTCTATCCATAGAGAGATGTTTTCCACACTATGAAGCTGTCTCTCAACAAGGTATTGTATTCTGTGATGATCTGAGTATCGAAAAGGAGACATTAGTACTGATAATGTCTTCAAGAGAATTCATTAAGTGAATAAACAGCCTTTCTCAAGGATGCTAAGTAACATCTATGACAGCCTGGAAGCCTCTGTCCTGTGTTAATTTCTGTTCCACATTTGTCCTTGACAGCAGAGCACAAGCACATATAAGACTTGCTTATTAAGTCTGTGAATAGACAGATCGTTGGGAGGGTAGAGATGCATCCAATCTTGGCAGATGGGAATAAAATTCAAACTTAAGCAAGATGAAAGACAGGAGAAATAAACAAAGAGTGGCGTGGAGAATGGCTTAGCAAATGGTATGAAATATATAGATTGCAGAACGTAGGGCAGGAGTTCAAATCCATCGTGCAACATGATAGCCTCCAAGCTTATCTCTTTTGGCCTAAGTTAATAGATGTGTAATGTATAAGAAAGAGGCAGGTATACCCACTTGATGGTGTGTTGTCCTGCCTGCACATGTTGGGCTGCACTCAGAGCCTGTAGGTCAGAGCTCCTTCAAAAAGAGATGAGTAAATAAGTGCATTCACAGGAAAGCTGTCAAGATGACAAGGGAAGTTTAACTATGTCACAGTGAGAAAAACTAGGCAGCCTTGAGAGAAGAAGGCTCATTGGAGTCCTGACAGCCTCTAAGGAGATATTTAAAAGGGCTCCAGTTCTCAAGAACCCAGAGAGAAGTTGAGCCTGTTGCATTTCACTTTCAAGGTAGGGATAGGAGTTTTATGTTCCTCACAAACCATAAACCTAGACAAGGCATCACCCTCTCCAAGGAGATAATGATCCCCTGGCACTGGGCTGAGGCTGAAGGTATACATGCACCGGGCATGTTGGAAATGGGACATTTATGTGACCTACCTGGTGAGTTTCAACTCTGCTCGTAGCTGGTTCTTTGGAAAAGGAAAGAGAATAAAATCTTAGAGATACTAGAGGACCTGCCTATGGTTGAGTCAGAAGTGCTCTAACATAAGCTCACACTTCCTCATTCCAGAAAAGTTCAGCCATCCAATAATGACTGGAAGTATTTACTGATAACCAGGCAGCTGATAATAGGCAGGCCAGGACTGGAGCAGAGGTTCAGCCTCTATTCTCCACTGCTTCCAGCAAGAGAAAATTAATCACTTGTGCATGGCTTCAACACAAAATATTAAGTTATACAATAACTCAGAATTGCTTGAGTGAGTCTCAAATAGACTTGAGTACTGCACTGGAATTTTTATGTCCAATGAAATGAGCCATGCCTAGGAACAAATACTTCCAGAAAGAAGATGTATGCATACTCATATTCGCATGTGTGTATATATACATATGCATATGCATAAAAATAATAAGAGGCTTGGGGAATGGTTCGGGGTATACAGAGCTTGCCATACAAGTGTGAGAACTAGAATTCAGATTCCCAGCAGTTACATAAGACCAAAGTGCTCTCTTGCTCTTTGCTCTTTCCCTGCTTCCCTCTTCCCTTCCCCCTTCTCTCCCCATTTCCCCCCCCCATGTGCTCATGGCCAGCCTCTACTCCTCTCCTCCCCTACTCCCCTATTCCTCTACTCCTCTTCTCTGTCTCTCTCTCTGTCTCTCTCTCTCTCTCTCTCTGTCTCTCTCTCTCTCTCTCTCTCTCTCTCTCTCCCTTTCTTTGCCTCTACTACCCTCTTAACTCCCCTCCCCATACCCTGAATAAACTCTATTTTATACCAAAAAAAAAAAAAATCAAAGTGGCCATAGAGGCCACCTATTATCCCAACCCTCTAGAGGCAGAATAGGGGATCCCTAGGGCAAGTTAGCTAACTAAACTAGCTAAACCATTGAGCTCTGAGTTCAGAAAAAGACTCTGCCTCAGTTAAATAAAGTAGAGAACTATTCCAGAAAATGCTCTAGCCTCCACACCCATGCACACCCCTATACACACACACACATGAATATGTACACATGATATACATATTATTTATGATGTATTTACTGTGATTGTAGCTGATTTCTTCATTCACCTTTCCCAAATGAGTAAGCCAAAGGCACATTTTAAGTTATTTGAAATTGGCATAATCTCCCTTGGGAGCTGCCTCTCACTAATTATTGAAATATAAACATTTCTTCCTGAGTAGACAGATGTGTAATAGCTAAGGTAATGACACCTGCACTTGACTAAGAGAGGTAAATGATCAGACTTCTGTTGTTTCCCCACACCAAGAACTGTCCACACTGGGCTTCACCTGTTTTTATGAAATTCAAGCATTTCAAGTGTAGGATATTGTATGTTAGCTGTAGAATCATTGCCATATGATAGATCCTTGGATTTCTTTATTTTGCACGACAGAAATTTTACACCCTTTTAAAGACATCTCCCTAAATGCCCACCTCAAAGCCCTTGACTAGTCCCATCCAGTTCTGTTCCTGTGAGTCAACATTTTTGGATTCCATGTATTGAGACCTTGCAATATCTTTTCTGGAGTTTATTTGTTTTATGTAATGCAATGTTCTACAGCTTCATCCTTCTTGTCACGAATGACTTCATTCCCATCTTTTTTCTGACAGTACAACATTCCATAGTAATATACAGCGCATTTTCTTTATCCATTCACCTGTACATTTAACTTGATTCTATCTTTGATCATCTCAAATTATGCCACAGCGGGCATGAGAGTACAGATCTCAGATGCTCCAGAAATTCCTAGAAATAGAGTAGATCATCATTTATCTCTATTTTTAAAAAATGTTTTTGAGGCATTCCCACACTGTTCTTAGTATGGTTGTTCCAAAAATAAAACTAGCTATGTATGATAGCATTTTCAAATTAACTATACAGACTAAATCACAATGCATATGTATATTGAATTTTCAAGTTATGTATCCATGATGGTTTTTGTACTTGAGATTTTTCTCATATTCATGGGCATTTGAATACTTGATCCAGACTTTGTGGCACTGTTTGGGTAGGATTAGGAGGTGTGGCCTTGCTGGAGGAAATCTGTCACTGGAGACTGGCTTTGAAAATATAAACGTGTGTTCCTACTTCCTGCTTGTAGCTTGAGATGTGAACTCTCAGCTGTTCCTGCTGCCTATAATGCCTGCTGCCACACTTTGTTGCCATGATGGTAATAGATTCTTATTCCTCTAGAAGCATAAGCCCCAAATAAACCTTTCCTTTTATAAGTTACTGTGATGGTTTTTATATGCTTGGCCCAGGGAGTGGCACAATTAAGAGGTGTGGTTTTGTTGAAGTACCTTGGTGGAGTAGGTGTGTCATGGTGGGCATGGGCTTTAACACCCTCATCCTAAAAATAATAAAAAAGATTCTCATCCTAGATGTCTGGGAGCTAGTCTCTTAGCAGCCTGTAGATGTAGATCTCTCAGCTCCTACTGCACCATGCCTGCCTGGATGCTGCCATGCTCCCACCTTGGTGATAATGGATTGGACCTCTGAACCTGTATGCCAGCCCCAATTAAATGCTGTCATTATAGGAGTCGCCTTGGTCATGATCTGTTCACAGCAGTAAAAGTCTAACCTAGACAGTTATCTTGGCCATAGTGTTTTATCACAACAGTAGAAAAGTAATACTGAGCCTTAAGATATACAATTTTAAGTCTTATTTTCCTTTACCTTAGTAAAACTGAGCAAATAAAAAAATCAATTTCATTTTCTTGAAAACATCTGATTGTATTTGGCTAAATGATGATTATTAAGTGTGATAGTAAGATTCTTCTCATATATGAATTTTAATAACTTTATTGTATACTATTGATTGTGTGTGTCACTGTCTCCTTATTCATTAACACTGGCCGTTTGAGTTGTTTCTAAGGTTTTGACTGTTTAAATTAATATAAACATCCTCACATACATATCTTTTCCTCCAACCCTGAACATGTTTGTAAGGTAAATGTCTAGATGGAGAGTTATAAAGAAAAGATTTTTAACTGTGAACATTCTAAGGGAAGCTACTCCATCGATCCTTGGTGCAGGGCTCTTCCCTTTCCTGTGAGCTTGTTTCCTTCTGGAAGTCCATGTGCATAGGCACAGAGAGCTCCTTCCTGCACTCTGAGTCATTTCCTAAAGCTAGCATGCTTCCTCCTGCTTTCTGTCACAATGCTTTTGACTCAGAAATGAATGGAGAGGAAAATATCTCCTTCTGCTACATGAAACTGGAGATAACCAAGCTGGTGGGGCAGGTCCTACCAATAGAGAATTTACACAGAAATCAAATATTAATTAGTGAGATCCTAAAACTGAAAGTGAATTGCCCCCCTCCCCAAAAAAGGTATGCATGATGCAAAGAGAAGACAAGATAAATCTACTTCCTGTCTCATCTTAAAACTATTCATTCTTCTGGCCAATTCTCACTAAATTCTCCCTGTGTACTCGTCATTACACGAGGATTTATCGTCTTATCTGCCTTTTCATTTCTTTTTTGAAAATATAAAGTTATATATCTTTGAGGAAACACGAAAATAATGTTTGTTTTCTGGACTAATGTCTCTCTCTCTCTCTCTCTCTCTCTCTCTCTCTCTCTCTCTGTGTGTATGTGTATTACATGTGTCAGAAGGATACCTCGTGCCATTAAGAAATAAAGACACTATTTGGATCTATCAAGTTCTTCCCATCATCCACAGACTTTCATATATATATATATATATATATATAAAGACAAGTATCATAAAAAATAATTGCTAGTTATATAGTTAAACTTTGTTAATTAAAAAAGGATCACATGTGACTGTGAAGTGAAGCCCAGTCCTGATAGATATTACTTTCTCTGTTAACTCTTCAGGACTAGCGAACTCTGTTGCTCACATCAGTGATTGAAATCCTTGTATCTGCCGGGCAGTGATAACGCACGCCTGTAATCCCAGCACTTGGAACTCAGAGGATTTCTGAGTTTGAGGCCAGCCTGGTCTACAGAGTGAGTTCCAGGACAATCAGGACTACACAGAGAAACCCTATCTCGAAAAAACAAACAAACAAACAAATAAGAAAACAAAAACAAAACCAAAAAACCCTGTACCTAGTTTGCTACTTAGTACTAAGGGACTCTGGGAAAAGAACAGTGTATGACCACTAATAAGCATCAAAATCATTAAAATATTTTATTTTGCTATGTTCCTAAAATTAGAAATACAAATTGCATAATGATGATAAATAAAAATAAACAACATTTAAAATAATTATAACTTTCCTTAACAAAACCAGAAATTGGAAGATGTTTCTACTTCACTCTCGACTTTTCTCTGGTAGAGTAAATGCCCATGATTTCTCTGGGATGCCAGGAGACCAGCTCACCACTCAGGAAATCCCTCTGTGAACGAGGCTCAGCAGTCCACACAGCAGACCACCTGCACTTCCTTTGGGACCCCGGGGTCTGAGTATGAGCTACACTTGCATAAGAGAAAGAACATGTACTTTTTTTTTTAAGGATTGTCCTTGTTTTAGTCCATTTTCACCTCCCATGGTATTTCAGCCTGTGACCATCTGCTATCTTTCCACATGTGCCCCTCCTGAAACTCTTTCTAGAAATCCTGGCTCTATAGTGGAGACCAACATGGTGCCACTGGCATTTTACTTCTGGCCTGTTCATCTATTTCTTTGTTTTGAAGTGATCTCTGCTCTGTAGCTCAGGCTGACCTCAGACTCTGCTGCCTCAGTCATCTATATGCTACCTAGGAGTAGAGGATTGTGCCACAGTGTCCAGCTGCTACTGGCATTTTCAAAGGGATACTGGGAGAGGGGACAATGTGCCGTAAAGAACAGATTCTCCCACTAATAAGACAGAATGATAGTGATTGACAGGTGCTCAGGGCAATATGATATTTATGGACAGAGCCTTTCCTTGTATAGTGAAAGCAACTGTCCACTCAGCTGATTCTTGCCCCTCCCTTGTTTCGTTATGCCCAAGACAGAGTCATGGCAGGTGGGGCAACAAACTTGGTTGTAATCAGGAGTGAACCTACAAGACAGTTCATGAAAAATGTGAGGGTTTTTAATCCTTGTTTTTGGAAAAAGGGAAAGCCTTGTCTTCCTGACAGAGAAGTTAGCACCGTTCAAGGAATGCTCTGAGGGGTATCATGAACCTACCAATGGCCTTGACAGTGGGGCATCAGTGCAGATGGGAGGTAGTTTAGAGAATCTGATGCAAGGAGACACCCTACCCTGGTACTCTCTCCTTAACTGTGCCTTGCAACATCATCCCAACCTCCTGACTACTTCAGTCAGGCACCAACTGGCATGCTGATTCTATTTTTTTGGACAGTGATGTTTCGACTCCAAAACAAAAAGTACGGAATGAAGACAAACTTAGGAAACCTCAGACCACTCTCTGCAACATAAAACCTCCCCGTGCAGAGCCAAAGCAAATGATTTATGCGCCTTTGCAAGCTGCTGTTTATTTTTGGAAGTTATTGTCACCCAGAGCTGACTGTCAAAAACAGGATCAAAGTGTTTTCTGTTCAAAGCGACAGACTGCAGCTTCTGAGAGGCCTTGGAAGAGCACACCCTCCTTCCCCTCCTGGGGCTCTGTTATCAACTGTGAGAGTTTCAGTGGATAAGGCTCAACTTCCACTTACCTGCACTGATCCATAATGCTTACAACACACAGTCCAAATAAGGATTTCAAAGCAGGCATGTGTGCAAAGTGCTTTGCAAGGTTAAGCCAGCCCTCCATGATTCACGGCTTATGGTACTGTCTCCATCCTATTTCTTTCCAAACATGTTCTAGTGTTTGCAGAGTCACCAGACTTCTTTTGCTCCACATCTAAACTTGGGTTGTAACTCAGCCCATCTGTAAAACAAATTGACAACCATTGAAACCTTAACTAAACATTTGGGACTTAGCATTTAGAAATATGGGATTCAGCTTTTTTTTTTTTTTTTTAAACTGTATCTAAAACATAGAAGAGCTTCGGTGTATTCATGAGTTAAATTTGTATTCGAAGTTGGGACGTCTCTCCAGAGAAAGAATCCAGCCCTCAGCCAGGATAACAGGTATTGTAAATGAAATCAATTCACATAAAATTCTCTTGTTATTGAGGCTGGGAAATTGATCAGTAGGCAGTAGGTGCCTATAGTGTAAGTGTAAGGACCTGAATTCAGGTCCCCAACATCCATATGAAACACCAACCATGGCGATGAACATCTGTAACCGCAAAGCTGAAGAGGAAAGAGACATCTGGATCCTGGGAGCTCACTAGCCAGCTAGTCTGTCAGAAACTGTGAGCTCCAGGTTCAGTGAGAGGGTCTCCCTCAAAAAGAATGTGAGAGCCAGAGAGGAAGATACCCAACTTTGACTGCTGGGCTACTCACACACCACACACACACACACACACACACACAACATGCATACATACATACATACATACATACATACATACATACACACAACACACACACAACACACACACACTACACCACACACACAACATACCACACACACACAGTACACATACACACACACACACACACACACACACGTGGGGGAGCAAGAGACAGAGATCTCCAGAACAATGTTAAATGCTCTACAGCACATTCTTTTCTTAATAGAGAGCCAAGTTACTTCTCTAGATGGAGAAGTAAGATATTTGATGCCGAAATGCCACTGGACTTTTCTTCATATCCTGCAGCAGCTCTTTCTTTAATAATTTCCCATTGATCCATCAGCTTAGTCATTTCAAATTTTCAATAGAGAACAATCATTCTCTAACTGCCTTTCTTGTCTTCCTCATTCATCTTCATACCTCTGGGCCATTCCACTGACACCCCCTTCATGGCCATTCCAATACCTGACTGCATGCACATTGAATCTACAGTCATCTAAACTGTCAGTTCTTCTGAAGACAGCCTGTCGGGTCGGGCTGTTCTATCATGGTTTCCCCATGATTTTACCAGGATTTTTTATTATAAATATAAAACAGCTAAGAATACTGATAACATTCTCCTTTGTTTGTTTGTTTGCTTGTTTGTTTGTTTGTCTTAAAAACAGGGTTTCTCTATGTAACAGTCCTGGTTGTCCTGGAACTCACATAGACTGCCTACCTCTGCCTCCCAATGCCCAGCTGATAACATCCCTCTTGGTGATTTGTAAAACATGATTGAAAATGTTAGGGACCCATTTCACAGACTAACTCTAGTCCCTAAGGAGCAAGCAGTGCTTCATGCACCGGTTGCCCACTTTTCAATCAGGGTTAGATTTCAACTGGGTATTTGAACAGGTGAGGGGCTCTGCACCCCATACCAATTCCATAACCATACAAGCCCTACGCCTGCGGTCACATCAGCAAGAAAAGCAGCAGTGCTTAACGGTTAACTGCATCATGTAATTGTGTTGTCTGAAGAACTTAGTGCATACTGTTTTAAAAAAAAAATGTGTCAAGAACTTTTCTTGTCACCATGGAAAGAAATCATTTGCCACTTTGGAAAGCAGATAAATTAGGGGTGGGAATAACAAAGAAAACACTATAAAATAAAAGAGAAACCTTGGCCAAGGGTGGGGTTTAGTGCTTGCCTTGCCTTGTGAAGCCCTGGGTCCCCAGCACTTCTAGAGAGAGAAAGCGATTTGTTCCCTCTCAGGAAAACACTAGTCCAGTGAGAATAAAAACACAAGTATGAGAGGAATTTGCAAAGCAAATATGGAATGCATGTAAATTCAAAGGGCAGGAAAATGTCGAATAAGAAGAAATCTTCACAGAAAGAGGGCGAAAGAGGAAGGGAGAATTCCAATAAGGACTGCTGTAGGAGGAAGACTCCTGTGCCAGACTCGAAGCGGTGGGGACCAGGGTGCAGAGCAGCCAAGACAGCCTTCTGAAGAAAGCACCAGATGTAAAAACACAAAGCAGAGCAAACTGATGCCAGATCCAGAGTTAGCAGTCAGTTTGTTCCGTTGGAAGAAGAACCGCATTCCTGAGAGAAATGGTCAGTGGTAAGAACAAGGAAGAACTAGATATTCTTCATGCATTTATTCTGTCCTCCAGTCGCCATTCACAGTACATGTGAGGACCCCAGATCATGCAGACATTCTTCTCCAGACACTGAGGTTGCACCCTAGCTCTCTGATCTTGTGTACTTACCGTCGATGGTCAGGACGCAATGGGTCCGTTTATACTAAATAAATATGGAGCACTTGAATCTATTTGGTGAAGAATATCCCAGACATGCGCATTGGCCCGCAAGGAGACAGTTACGTCAGCGTTAGGGAGTATGCTCAGAAGAGTGTAGGACCTTCTCACATCCATCTCCCCTCTTTGTTCTGTTTCAAAACATTGGTCAGGCTGCTTATCCCAAACAATATTTTTGTTGTTGTTTTGTTTGTTTCAATAACTTGACAAGGTCCTATCATTTCAGCTCATGGTGGCCTGAAACTTGTGACCCTCCTATCTCAGCCTCCTAAGTGCTGGTACTTACAAAGGGTATACCACCAAACAAGGCTCATTCCAGCAAAATGAACAAAAATCCTTACAGTGTTACAGTCTTGGTGCAGTCTGTCCTGAGATTGGAGCCCTTGGCTAGCCCTGTATTTAGATCTGTCTTTCAAGATCATCTGACCTTGAAAGCTGAGAAGATGCATAGCACAGGTCAACTATGTCTGGAAATTGCTTGCAGACCTTGCTTCTGTTTCTCCCCTTTAAAAAGCCCAGTGCTGTGTCAAATGTCAGAAGGAATGCAGTGGGCTTGGCAGAACTGCTAACTAATGATAATTTCATATTGCTTAGTCACCCCACTGTAGGACTATTTTCAGCTTCTATACTTACTAAATGTCCTGCCTTTCACCAAAGGAGCTGACTTAACATTAAAGAGAGACATTTACTTTTCTAATTAGATATCTGTTTTTGTTTGTTTGTTCGTTTGTTTGTTTGTTTTAGATATCTTTTTAAAAAGCACAGCGAGTACGTATTTTCATTTTGTATAGTATCCTCAGGGGAGACAGGCTGGTCAAAAGCAGTGGCTTGTGACAGGTGGACAGAAATGGTCAGAGGAATTAGTGGGCATCTACAGAAGTGCTAGTCCTGCTGGTATAACAGATGTTAAGATGGTCCTCATCTCAAATGTGCCAATGATGTTCTGAGAGCATCGGACCTGACATCCAAGGATTGTAGACGAAAGGATCTGTGCTGACTGACTCCCTTTGCTCCAGTTGAGTTCTAAGGTTCTAGTGTGTTATGGAAACACATAGGGCCCAAGATATTATCCATCAGAAGCATGATGAAAGACCACGGGCCCTTCTGGAGACTGTACTGGAAAGTCACAGGTAGAGGACATAGACACTCAAGGGGCAGGTAACTAAAGTTTCAACGGAACCTCTGAAGTTAATAGGATGGAGTTTCCGCATGCATGGATTAAGATCTTAGGTCTTTGTGTGTATTTACCCAGAGAAGGTAAATATATTCTCTTTTTCATTTTGCCTTTGTGATGTGAATTGCACCTACTGTTCGGAATCCTTGTTGAGACTAAGAAATCACCTCTTTCAAAATTATTTGCAGATATGGATATTAATGATGATCCTAACGATGACCATCTTGCAAGTTATGACATTCAGCTCTGTATTCAGGAATCCATTGAAGCGAGCCAGGCTGTATTCCATCCTAAAAGGTAACGTGCTCACCAACCCTCAACAACTTCCTTTATGGCAGACGTTTGCTGCAAGACTCAGTCCTCCTCTATAGAAACCGCTTATTTCCCCCATGACATGCATACTCTTTTTAGGATGGGATGCCTAACAACTTAAAAATGTCGACTTTGCAGATATTTTAATAATCTGTTCTACAAATATGCATCTCATGTAGAAAATGGAAATTTCCTAAGTGGGAAATCCACAGCTGAATTTGTTTGGAGATTGCCTAAAATCTAAATTAATGTGGACTTATAAGAGGAACAATGAGTAGAGTTTGAGGACAGTGCAAAATAGTCAGACAGAGGTCTGTATGTATGCTAGCTGCCACCTTGTCAGCTAGCTAACCCTTGTGAGTAGACACATTAAAACATCATAAGCTGGGCGTGGTGGCTCACGCCTTTAATCCCAGCACTTGGGAGGCAGAGGTAGGTGGATTTCTGAGTTCGAGGCCAGCCTGGTCTACAGAGTGAGTTCCAGGACAACCCAGGCTACACAGAGAAACCCTGTCTCGAAAAAACCAAAACCAACCAAACAAAAAAAGAACAACAACAACAAAAACCAAAAAACATACATAAAATTGATGTTGCAAGCATAGTAACAATAGAATCTAAAACTGCAAAAATAAGTACTTAATATACATGATACATGAAAAATTAGGCTTTGGTTAACCTTTACATTCTATTAGCATGTTTAGAATCTTATACTCTGGAACTTACTAGTGCTTATGAGTATACCCATTGCTATGAAATTATTGCTTTTGAAATGTATGTGAAGTTCATGTGTGTGCTGTGTGTGTGTGTGTGTGTGTGTGTCTGCATGCATTCATGAGCACAGTTGCACACACCTCTAGCAAGGTCAGAGATCAATAATGAGTCTCTTCCTCTTCTTATCTTTCTGTTTAAAATGGTATCTCTCACTGTATCTGGCATTTAGCTAGACTGCCTAGCTGAGTACACCCCAGGCATCCTCTTCTCCACCTGGGATTACAGGCATGGGCTGAGAATCTGAATTCAGGTCCTTATGCCTCTGCAGCAAGCTCTCCAACTCTTCTACTCTTGAAATTTTGAATGTGAGCATGGAACTAGATCGTATAAATCTTTTAATTTTTAAAAGGGTGCGTGTTACATAAAATGTATGGTCTTTAAACTTTTTCATAGTGTTTAAACCTCAGACTGATTTTCGACTCTGAGAGCTCCCCACATGACATTCAGAAACCTGTAATGTTAGCAGATACTTCGGCTTAATAGAGCTAATACCTTTTTATGACGTTCCTGTTTCCATTTAAGAAGCAATGTGCCACACAATTGCCCTAGGAGCTTAACTCCTGACTGCTGGGCCACTGAACGGGAGTATAGTCAGTAAATGCTCTGCCTATTAATCAATTGGTTATATACTTCTAACATGCACATGGGCCATAAACTCCCAGTATCTCTCAGCAGTTACTAAGAGGTAACTGGTAACATTTGCTGAGCACAAAGTTTTCAAAATAGGAGGAGTCTTCTTATTTAACCCCACCCAGATGAAGAAAACAACACGCAGAAAGGCTAACACACTTTCCCAGAGCCATGAAGTTGGGCTATGACCTGCCCCAAACCCCTTGACTTTGACTCCAGTCATTTATCCCATTCCTATTACTTGGGGAGACCCCCAAAACCTCTTCATCCTCTGCTTTGCTCTCCTTACTAGTGTACTCTGTGCCTGGCTTTGGAGAAATTTTCAAGTGGAGAAAATCAGCTATATGATTTTCTTGAAAATTGATATATGCATATATGTTTATGAAAACTAAAGCTTATTGTTTAGATCCTCAAAGTGCATCACCAGGACGAATGAGCCTTGACTGTTTTTCTTTTTCTCTGTTAGATTGGTACAACTAAGTGATCAAAACAAAAAGCTTGTGGAGGCCATAAGGCAAGGTGAGTGGGCATGCATGCTACAAGGGGGTGGAACTGAGTGTTCACCTCGTCAGGGCCAGTGTGTAATGCGTCCACTCATTTTGTGTAGGTCACATTTTTGAGCTCCAGGAGTATGTGCAATATAAATATGCACTAGAAGAAGCAGATGAGAAAGGATGGTTCCCATTGCATGAAGCTGTAGTTCAACCCATTCAACAGATACTTGAGACTGTTCTGGATGGTAAGAAAACATGCAAAAACTAGAGTAAAAATGTAGACATTATTGTTGTACCAACTGAACATAACGAGCCAAAATAAAAGGCAGAATGAAAGTCAAGCACAATTTGTGGCCTCTGCCAATGAACTTTTGCGTCTGTTCACCTAAGAGTGCTGTCCAGGCTGGTAGAAAGTGACTGTCACCATGTGTGATTGATAAAAGTGTGTCATAGGTCACAAGTTACTTTAATGTATTTTCTCTTATCAGTTCATTAATTATTAATTATTTTAATCAATATTATGTATATAATGTAAGATGATTCTGATTTATATAAAAAAATCACAGAAGCAGATGTGGTTTTTAACTTTTCAACAAAATGCTTTCATGCCTCAGCATCCTATAAGACACTCTGGGAATTCAAGACCTGTGATGGAGAAACACCCTTGACTCTGGCAGTCAAAGCTGGTCTGGTGGAAAATGTCAAGACGTTGCTAGACAAAGGGGTCTGGCCCAACACCAAAAATGACAAAGGAGAGACACCTCTTCTGATTGGTAAATGATTTTTTTTCTAGAATTTTGACAAATATAAATGTTTAATAAGTGTTTTATAGAAACCACTGAGCAGTGGCTAAAATTGTGCCTGAATTCCTTCCCTTCCTCAACCTTTCTACGCTCCCAGCCATATTTCACCTGCCCGTTAATTTCCTTATCCTGTCCCATGAAAAGCATCATGAAAGTTGGCCACAAAGTTTAACCCTTGGTGTACAGAAAACCGGGAGGGTCCTAAATTAGTTCAGTGACACCATAGGTGTCAAATCTAAAGGAATGCCCATGAGATAGGGGCAAGCTGAGAGGGAGAGCTGTGTGTGCAAGATGCTGCCAGAGAACGTGCCTTAGAGAGGATGACAAAAAGAAGAGCATCAGTTCCCCCATCAGAACAGTCAAATGAGACTGCAGAGAAGAGGAGATGCTGTGGACGATACTGAGCTTGGTCAGCAGTGGCACTGTGTGGAAAGGGTGGCAATTGAAACTCGCTGTGCATCAGCTTCTCAATCTTCACCCACTGCTAATCTTGAATAAGAGATCTGATGACTGGCCAGGCAGTGGTGGCTCACGCCCTTTTATCCCAGCACTCCGGAAACAGAGGCAGGCAGACCTCTGAGTTTGAGGCCAGGCTGGTCTACAGAGCAGGACAACACAGAGAACCCCTGTCTTGAAAAACAAACAACAAACAATAACTACAAAAAGAATCTGATGACTGAAGAAGAAAGAGGTGAGATTGACTGTGTATAACCCAAAATAACATCGGCTTTTCTGAGGGACACGTGGATGGAATGAGAATTTGGGGTTTGGTACCTGAGATCTGTGGATTTACATTTTGGCTGTGAAGCTGTGGTAAGGGTCTTTCCATCCTCACATGTGATAGTTCCTCAAGAAAAGAGAAGTCGTATTAAGCTAGATGCGTTGCTGGGCATTCTGGATTTAAGGACATCGATCACTCTTTTGTTTAAAATTTGTAGAAGAGCTAGATACACCACGTAGGTGGAAAATTAATGTAAATGCTACAAAGAAAGCACATACTAAAAGTAAATTAAGGGAATTTTTAAAAAGCCATCACGTCTGCAGAAGCTCGTGGCCTGAATTTCCTGAACTGTCCTGAGGAATATAGAGATAGCATCAATAGGACTTTTATAAGAAAATGGATCATCCATGTGAGCTTATCAATTTTGCTCTTGGGTTTCTTTGAAATTTGCCGCTCATGGATCATTAACACACAAAGGAGAGATAAGGGGGGAACGGTCCTTTCTCTATGTAATTCCATTTTTAATGTTTTTCTCGACTTAATCCTTCATCTTTGTGTCTATTCATGAAGTATGTTCAGATGACAAAAAACAAAATAACCTTAAATCCACCCAGGACCCTTCATCCCGCTCACCCATCTGGCTCTGACTTGTAGTGTTCCATCTAATACAGCCGTGTTAGCATTCCTTGATGAGTGGTAAAGTATCAGATTTGTGGCAATCTGACACTTACTATGGTTTTTGCCCTTGGATGGACTCTGTGTTCATCCAGGGGATGTGGTGTCACCTTTCCTCTGCTGGATCTCCATGCTTACCCTAGTCAGCACGGCTGGGTATGGAAGAAGCTCTGAGAACTGTTTGCCTTAGGGTCTCAGTGCACCCTCCTTAGCTTGTTCTTCTTTCACTTTTTCAATCCTTACCCAGAAATCTCAGAGCTCCCTTTTCTGTGCATTTTTTGAGTCAGAAAATCACTTGGAGGTGCTATGTAAATTACTAAGGAAACTCATGTATTCAGAAAAAGGAAGAAAATGACAAAGTAGAAAAAAGTGGAAGCCAGCAAGCCACATATTTCCAAGGACATCTTAAATAATACAAATTCTAATGAAATACAATTCTAATTAAAAATCTGAATATATAAACCATATAGCTTCTAATAAAGTAATTGAAATCTAATTTTTAAATTGAATAAAATTTGTATATAAATACGCACAAAAGCTGGGCGTGGTGACGCATGTCTTTAATCCTAGCACTCAGGAGGCAGAAGCAGGTGGATTTCTGAGTTCAAGGCCAGCCTGGTCTACAAAGTGAATTCCAGAACAGCCAGAGCTACACAGAGAAAGACTGTCTCGAAAAACCAAAACCAAACAAACAAACAAACAAACAAAAACCCACAAAAAAGAGTATGTATAAAACTATACATAAGCTCATATTTTATTATCAACTATATTAAACTAATAATGTGCCTTATGGGTTTAACTATGTCAGTTTGTTATTAGTTTAGACAGTCTTTAAGGTTATCTATAAAGGATGAATCCCCACTTTTGGAATTATTATTTCTATGGAAACTACCTTCTTCCAAAGTATTAAATGAGAAGTGAAAATATAAATTTTAAGAAATTAATTGAATATCCCCTGCATACACTTTTTTTCATAAATAAAGGTTAATCATGCTAACAGCATCTTCCAGAGGGATGTAGAAAGGTGGCATCATAAAGGGAAGAGACCCATGATCATGAGATTTCCCCCCCCCCAAAATTAAAAATCTGAAACAATAGCAATAAGATAAAGTCAAGCTCACTGCTCTTGACAGTGAGAGCAGCTAAGATGAGATAACGCACCTCAGAACTGCAGTGGCGGGTGGGGAGCTCAGGAAGAGGTGTTTATCAGCACATAGAATCAGAGGAAGAGATGTGCCTCACCTCTCTCTTCTGAGGCCCAGCTCTTCACCTGTTTCTCGTCTGAAGTACAATTTGCTGATGAATACTATCTTTGTTAGGGAAAAATATTTGTTTCAATGGGGAAGAAATCTGATAAATATTTATCTATGGAGGACCAGCATCTTAGAAATAATACCAACCAATACTAAGAATAATTTATTATACTCATATTTTATACTGGGTACTATACAAAATAGTTAGCATACATTATTTAATTTGTACAACATACATAGGATGTTCCCATTTTTTTTTTGTTTGTTTGGAAAAGAGATTGAAGTTTGGAATGAGTACATACAAAGTTCTAACTTGGTGATGAACATTTTTCATGAAATTCTTATCCACTCTGAGACCTGAAGACTCAGACTGCACAAATAGAAATTTGAGCACGAGAAAGCAAAAGCTCACAAGAAGTACAATATCCTTCTCTAGAGGAAACGGGATGGCTTCTACCTATTTTGACATTAGTTTAAATAAATTAGTTCCATATAAAATCCTCATGTTGATAAGGCAACTTCATGTTAATCTTCCTGTTCAAGCTATAAAGAGGGGCTCCTATGACATGGTCTCTGCACTGATTAAATACAACACCAGCCTTGACCAGCCCTGTGTCAAACGATGGTCAGCAATGCATGAGGCAGCTAAGCAAGGCCGCAAAGATATTATCACACTGCTATTGAATCACAGAGGCAACGTCCACCTGAGAGACGGATTCGGAGTCACACCCTTAGGAGTTGCTGCTGAGTATGGCCACTGTGACGTGTTAGAACATCTTATTCACAAAGGTATGTGAAGTGAGTTACTCTGTCCTGCTCTCAGACTCTCTTCATTTTGCTCGGGCTCCTCCCTCCCTCCTGAGTATAAATGGGTGGGGTTTTATCCTAGCCCCCATTAAACCCCTATTTCACCATGTAAGCTCCATTCATTATGACCAAGAAAGATCTGCAAGACCAGCTCTGATTGCTTTCTCTAGAGGCAGCCTAGTTTCCACATAGATTTGGGAAGACCTTTACTGTCATCTTGGCTGAATTTCTCCTCTCTTCCACTTGCTGATGTCACCATCCCTCTTGACTCAGATGGAGAGGTTGGATTTATCTGTCAGTCTTTTATCACTTTCTTTCCCAAGCCCAACTGCTGGAAAGCACCAAAGTCTGTCTTATCTTCATGCTGCCATCTGTCTGCCTTCTTAGTCAGGTCCTTCCAGTCTTCCCTGGACCAGTGTGACCATTTGCTAACTATTCTCCAGATCTCCACTCTTCCTGTCAGGGAATCCATACTATGTTCTACAACTTAGTGCCTCTTGCTCAAGTGCAACATCAATAGTGTATTCTATTCAAAACACCACTGCAACAACTTTTGATATTCCAGGCTTATGTTTCATTAATCCACTCCAGATCCCACTCCAGGCAAAATAGAATATGGGTGTTCTCTCTTCATCAATTTAGGTCAGATCCATGCTCTCATTTAGGATAATATTCAGTAAAATTCAAAGTGAGTCTCTTGAGACATTCTCATAAATCCTTTCCCATCTCTCCTGGCTTGCTCAGCTTGCTTTCTTATAGAACCCAAGACTACCAGCCCAACGATGGCACCACCCACAATATACCCTCCCCATTTGATCACTAATTGAGAAAATGCTTTACAGCTGTATCTCATGGAGGCATTTCCTCAAGGAAGGCCCCTTTCTCTGTGATTACTCCAGCTTTGGATCACCCAAAACCAGTCAGTACACCAATGTAACTTCATTGAATTACCACATACTTCCTAGGGAATAAGCTAGTTTAGTTCAGAGAGGAAAAAACAGAGACACATAAAAAAAAAAAACCCTATCCCAATTCATGAAGTAAGGAGTAGGTCCAGTATCAAAGATGGTTCTCTTCCCTTTATGGTATGTGTTCTACTAAAGCTGCCACTGCAGCTGGCTACACTGTGTGCTTTCTAGTTACCTCTTCATTTGCTCTTTAAGCTCCTTTGGTTAGGCTTATTCATCTTAGAGCCACACAGAGAATTTCTCCCTGTACATATCCATAAATATGTTTTGAATTAAAAGAATGCTACCTGTTATCATCAAATTAAAAAGTCTTATGATCATATTTCTTGAAGCATGATTGACTTGTTTTCACTCCTGTTTTTGTGACTTGCTCTCCTTGAAAGTTTAATGAAACAAAGCATGTTGCCTAGATGTTATTGAATGGTTACGCTTTTATTAGAAAGAAAAAAAAAATGACAGACTACTTTAACAGACTATCTTAACACTGCTCAGCCGTCTAAGCCACGTGCTTTACACCTCCAGGTGGTGATGTGTTTGCTTTGGCGGATGATGGGGCATCTGTGCTATTCGAGGCAGCAGGGGGAGGAAACCCAGACTGCATCTCCCTCCTGCTGAAGTACGGAGGAAGCGGCAATGTGCCCAACAGAGCAGGGCATCTTCCCATACACCGAGCTGCCTATGAGGGACATTATCTGTAAGTAAGATATTAAGGCAATCGCTTTAAGTTATAGAAACACTGTGGCATGTGTACAGTACAACCTCTGGTTGTGTGATAGTCTCCAAATCTCAAAGGGAAGTAGCCACACATATCTTTTTATTTCAATGCTTGAAAATGATTTCATAACTTTCTCCCTTACATTATATACTCTTGACTTTCCCAGAATGCATTTATAATATTTATATGAAAAGTATTCCTTGTAGAGGAATAAAGTTGTAATTGAGAAATCTTCACCAACTGGCATTTCTGTGTTTAAAAAAAAAGTTCAACAAATGACTACAAAGTCTCTGAACATTTTGCCATTGACTGAAGGTTAGAATTTGTAATGCTTCTGTGTTGTACTTCAGTCACTTCCTAGCATTGCAGGATGTATACGATACTATAATGGTGAATATATTGGTAAGTAGAAACGATTCATTGTAACTTAGATTGAGTGGAATTTTTCAACAGCAAAATGTTATAAGCAACACAGCAATAGAAGCCTAGAATCACAACATTAAACTATCCATTAAGAGGAGGTGGCTTTAAGAAATTAAAATTATGACACAAGTTCAAAAACTTTGAGTCAGCTTGGCTTTCTTATTTCTGGTAGCCACACTGGCAAAGTTAAGGGACCAGTGACGCATAATTGATGCGAAGTGACATGTTGTTAAAGTTTACCTGGATTTACTCCCAGTGTTCATAAATTCACACATGATAGCTCTGAATTAGGCACAGGAGATCAAGTTATCCCTGGTTGTGGCTCTCCTGAGTGTCTACATGGTTAGTGAAGTGTGAAATTCACAAGCATTCATCACATGTATTTAGAAACATGAGCTAGGAACAGTTATTTCATCTGGATGGATTCAAGTTTGATAGAATACTGAAGATTGTGCTTTTCACTAAGAATTCATCGTGAGCTATATAGGATACATAATGTGCATGGGCAATTTTAATAGATGGCTTAAGAATCAATGAAATAGAAAGAATTAGTAAGAATCAAAAGATTAAAATGCCATCCCTTCCTTTCACATGGAACATAGGACCTTGGACAAGTCCTGTTCCTCCTTCAGCCTTTATGTTGTTCATCTTTAAATGAAAGGGTTATGCTTATACTGTGCAGGTCATTTGCCAAGATTGCATGGTTTCTAGTGGTTAGGAATAGGCAGTGTGCTTCTATGCCATCACAGGCGATGACTCTCTTTGGCAATTTTGCCATCACATCCATTGATTTACAAACATGGAAGATCCAGGATGTTCCTTGGGAATTTTTAGCATGGGAAACTAAATCAGAACTCAACTAAATCACAGTAAATTAAACAGGAGTCTCTTGACTCACAAAGGCTAAATAAGTCTCACAAACTCAGGTAGAGGAAATATGGAAAAAATGAACAAAGTGAATTCACTTGTCCAATGATAAAGTTTTATTTAGCTATTTGATTTTCTTTATGCAATGGGGGGTATTTAAAAAGGTTTTATTTTTCCTCTAGTGCTCTGAAATACCTTATCCCAGTAACATCCAAACATGCAATTCAGAAAAGCGGCCTCACTCCAATTCACTCAGCAGCAGAGGGACAAAACGCCCAGTGCCTCGAATTGCTCATTGAGAATGGTTTTGATGTTAATGCCCTGCTTGCCGACCACATTTCCCAGAGTTACGATGATGAGAGAAAGACTGCGCTATACTTTGCCGTCTCCAATAATGATATCCACTGCACAGAAGTCCTTCTGGCTGCAGGTGCAGACCCCAACTTGGATCCCCTCAACTGTCTCCTGGTGGCAGTGAGGGCCAATCGACATGAAATCGTCCGGCTGCTTCTCTCCTATGGGGCTAACGTCAATTGTTATTTTATGCATGTGAATGACACTCGCTTCCCCAGTGCCATTCAGTATGCCCTAAATGATGAGATTATGCTGAGGCTCCTGCTCAATAATGGTTACCAAGTGGAGCTATGTTTTGACTGCATGCACGGAGACATCTTTGGAAATTCATTTGTGTGGTCAGAGACTGAGGAGGAGGGACTGCCAGGGTGGACATCATGCGTAATAAAAGATAATCCGGTGAGTTCCTTTCCTCCTTCTTTCAGATCAGTACCTCAACTAATTTTTCTCAGGAATCTTGAAAATTTGATATTGTTAACCCTTTTGATTTATTCATTGACTGCCAAAGTTGATCAAGAGTATGTTGTTTAACTTTTAGTTATTTATAAAATATCCAAATGTCTTCCTTTTACTGATTCCTAGATATATACCACTGTGCTTCTAAAATATAACTGAAATGGCTTTAGTATTAATAGTATTAAGTCTTGTTTTATAGCCGAATGTATAATCTATTCTGGAGGGTATTTTATGTTCTAAGTAAAATACACAGTCTCCCAGTATAATCCATAAAATGTCACACATTTAAGGATGTTAGAGCAAAGAAAAAGTAAATTTTGATTCATATGCTTCTCCATCTTTACTTCTTATTACTGTAGACAGCTAAGCATAAAGAGGCCCAGGAAATAAGGCTATTTCTTTTCTTGAGTTGGAAACACAGTGTCAAATAATTTTAAAATGCAATTGTTCACCTGTGCCCACTTGGTGGAATATTAGAGATAGAGAGAAAAAAATTCTTGTAAAAAGACAAGGAGTAACTTTTCATATAGTACTGGTCATGCGTATGATACATTAAAATACCACTAAATTAACTGTTATCATTTTTCTCAGTTCTGTGAGTTTATTACAGTTCCGTGGATGAAGCACCTGGTGGGCGGCATTGTCCGCATACTGATAGATTATACAGATTACGTCCCTCTGTGTGCAAAACTGAAGTCTGTGCTAGAAGTACAGAGAGAATGGCCAGAAATACGCCAAATAATAGGTAAAAACAGATATTTTCTTTACTTTAAATTTTATTTGCTTAGTGTGTGTGTGTGTGTGTGTGTGTCTGTGTATCTGTGTGTGTTGGTGTGAATGTTAATATGAGTGTGTTTTTCTATTCTCAGAGAAGCTTACAATTAGCAATGACCATACCAGCTCTGAGCATCCTTCTCACACAGAAAACTTGGTATGGAAATGTCAGTTCCTACAAAAAGAAATACTAAGTGATGGTTCCAGATCTGAGGGAGGAAATTTGTAAGAATGAACCTGGAGCTTCTGCCCAGATCAGGCAGCCACGAAACTCAGTGACCATCAGAACTGGGTCAGAGGAGTCCCAGAGCCATCCTAAAGAGACTCTCAGGGGCCAAACAGGAGCATTCAAGTTTCAAAACCACAGTTATTTCAATGAGTAACATTAATATGCCCAAAATGTCTAAATACATGATGCCTTAAAAACCTGATCATTTCAAAGGGTTTATAGAAAAATCAACTTATCTTGAAATTTGTTAGAAACACATAAGCCATTTTTCTGCCTTGTTTATGTGAAACATGTCACAAGTAACCAGAAATAGATGAGCAAAAACAAACAAAAAAAAAACAAAAAACAAAAACAAAAACAAAAACAAAAAACAAAAGCTCTTCATGAAGTGTCTCAAATAATACATATAAATTTATATAACTATCATTTTATACCCTGAATAAACAAATGGGTGTGTTTGTTATACCTTGGCTATTGCCAGTATCATATGGTGGAGGTCCCAGAGAAGAGAAAATCATTTGCCAAAGAGATCAGACATAAGTAGGATCAATCTCTGGATTCAGCTACCAGCTTTCACAGAACAGAAGAGACAACAGGACATGGAGCTACAGCCTGGCAATACATTCCAACCATGGGAAAACATAGAAATGTGGGCTCTTTAATAATTAATTGACACGATAAAATGGATAGAGAAAGAACTTGAAGATCATATGATATTCAAACAATATCCCGTAACTTTTTAACCCTCCAGCCAAAGGAGAGCCCCAGACCATGACATCTGATGTTGACTGCTGACCTGCACATGCACACACTTACTCATTTCACTGCCGCACACACACGCACACACATGTGGCACACACACGCAAACCCAACAAAATGAAACATTAGGGGCTATTCGCTTCAATGATAAAAGTGACCACATTTTGTTATACTTGATTATAAATTTTAAATTAACCTTGTTTGACTACTAAAACAAAGGCATATGCCTGTAATCCCAGCATTGGGGGGCAAGGCTGGAAGGTCACATTTTTTGTCGGTCCTATAATTAATGTAGGGACAGATCCCTTAGATGATGAGACTTCGAAAGGGCTGATTGCTGAACAAGTGAGAACCGTGGTGGCTTATGGGAGAAGGAGGAATGAAGGTTGGGAGGCTGTGCAACCATCTTCTGTGGCTGACGAAGCTCTATTTCATAACCTGTGATGTAGGCGAAGATGGTCATCTACTTGATACTGCCAAGTGCATGGAACTATGTGTGTATGTAGTTAGTCCCATGTTTTAAATTTTCAAAACCAAAAGCCTTAAACGGTTTGTCTGTTTCAAAATGAGAACACCACTAAAGTACAAATAAGTTAATTCTCCAAAGTTCTGGGCATAACCCCAGAGCTAGGGATTGAGCCTTGTGTGTCTTACGCGATAACAGTGGCTTTCTCTGCAGTAACCGCTGTTATATAAGTAGCACAGGTTTTTCTAGGAAATAGAAGTAATGATCTATGTGTACCTTTGTAAATGAAATTCTAGTTGTGGTGGATTTTGAAAGACACTCCAGGCGAGAGTGAAGTTAGGACGATTTTCTGTGACTTCAGTGGTTGATTTCTGCAGTAGCTTGTCAGCTGGTTGCTGTGAGCCTCGTAAGCCACTGGATGTCAGGGTTCTCCTAGCTCTAGGCAAGGTGGTTTGTTTGTTACGGCACAAAATAAAATTGCAATCTTACAGAACGTGGGAAGGCACCCATTTTGATCATGATCTTTTTGCCTCATGTTTGTAGAAAATGGCCTAACTTATTTTTTGAGATGGGGTTTTGCTCTGCAGCCCAGGCTAGTCTGAAATTCTCTCTGTACCCAGGCTGACCTCAAACCTATGACCTTCCTGCCTTGCCCTCCAAATGTGGGGATTATAGGTACATGCCACCAAGGATAACTTTGTTTTAATATTAAAATAATGTAGTTTGAAATGTTATATTCGAATGTAGCAAAAGGTGATCACTTTCATCATTGAAGTGAACAGTCTCTAATGTTTCTTGTTGTTGTATTTGTGTTTGTGTTTGTGTACATATGAGTGTAGCAGGTCAAGTGAATGTGTATGTATGTGTGTAGGCCAGAAGTGAACATCAGGTGTCATTCCTTGGGGGTGGAGGGGAGGTTCTGATTAGGTAGGCGAGCTGGCCAGAGCTTCCAGTAACTTCCTGTTTCTGCCTCCCTAATGAACTCTTGAATAGCAAACATATTAGCTTCTGAGCTGCCCCTCTCCCCCAACATTTATTGAATGTTATAGCCCAGTGTGTCAAAGGTTTTCCTAGTAATTTATATGAACTATTTAGCCTTCAGACAATCCTATGAAGTAGGCACTATTGTTACCCACCTTACGTAAACAAGAATACTAATTATAGGGGTTAAGGCCCTGTGCAAGGTCACACAAAGTAACACAGGCAGGGTGTTAATCCCAGCTGACTGAATCCAGAGCCAGTGTTTGCTTGTGTCCTTGTTCTATGCTGCCCCTTCATGGGTTCTTTTTGCTGGCGTAAAACATCAGTGTTATAATCCTAATAAAGAGTAAGAGGTTGAAAAATATACTTCCCATCACCAGATAGGTGATAGTTAGTATCTAGTGTGTTGCAGACACTGGACACACACCTCAGATTGAATTGTATATGATTTATGAAATTGTCCAGTGGTGTTTTAATTATTAATAATTAGTGATAATTATTCATCAGAAAAAATAGTAGAAAAGAGAGAAAATAAGGAAATACATCTATATAATAACAAAATCATAAAGGAGAAATGTAGCACCATTTGCTATTTAACATCCAATCCATTTGTTTATTTAACAAACTGGACACCCATCAGGAGCCAGACTTGCTCCTGGCCCAGATGCAGACGGAATTCCAGTCCTTGTGGAGCGCAGCTCCGGAGGGGAGGCAAGGACTAGAGGACTTAATTGAAATGTGAATTGAGGTCAGCGCCATCAGCTGCTAAAGTGCATATTATCAGAGATACACTGGGTGCTACTCTGAGACAATCTGTACCTAGCGTGGGAAGCCAATAGAACTTTTAAACTTTCTGCTTCTTTCCCTGTTTATTTTAGAGAATCCTTGCTCCCTGAAGCATCTGTGCCGATTAAAAATTCGCAGAGTGATGGGACTGCAGCGACTCTGCCAGCCAGCCTCCATACAGAAGCTTCCTCTCCCGGCCGCAATGCGAAGATACTTACTGTTTAAAGAGTATGACCTCTACGGACAGTAGCTAAAGTTAATATAACTTTAAAATTATATTTTAAAATGTGATTCTTAAAGCATTTTTTTAAAAAAACTGTGATTCCCCTAGAGAAGTCACTGGAATCATTTTGTATTCTTAAGTGTATTTTAACACCACTGAGAATCTTGTAGCTATGTCGTGTCCCTATGGGAAGATCATGTACACTCTTAAAGACTTTTAGGCTGCTAAGATAAGTAATATGCTGTATTTTCATTTCTATTGATTGTCCTAAGTTGTTATGAGTCTTCAAATTCTCCCTATCAACTGAATATCAATATTGAGAGTCTAGGCTTAAAAGGTAAATAACCAGTTTCTCACCACTACCACGCCTGCCCCACAAACATATGCCAGCTGCTACCCTACCTATTATTAGAACCCCTGCTCTAGAAGAGCTCATTTGTGCATGCAGATTCACCCTGTAAGCCAGCCTCTCCAGTGCTCCTTGGCTCAGTCCCTAACAACTTCCTTGCGGCTAAATTCTATAAACAACTTTCGCTCCCCTTCCTGTTGATTCTTGCGGCACTAACTCCGTTTCCTGTTAGTCCTCGGGTTTTACAACCGTACTGATAGCCTGCTCTTTTCCCTCTCCGTCCTCCTCCTCAACCTCCCTGCCTCTGCTTCTCCAGGCTGCTCCTCTTCCTGCAGGCCTCTAGAGACAGGTCCTCTGTCCTTTTCTGATACGCTGTGTTCTCAGGAAAATTCCATTCACTAGCCGTTGTTGTGATCAGTCTGCTGGGGACCATGATATTTAACACCTGAAGTTCAACTTTTTGTCTCCTATGCTTCAGACCTGTTCGACATTGACGTAATAGATTTCTAAACATAAAGATATCTGTAGCTCCACGCGTCCTCAAATCCTTCCTTCACAAAACACTTGTCTCTTACATTCTGCAGTTCAGTACTAGCACAGGCAATTCTGTTTCCAAGTGAAAAAGACTTGGCATCAGTCTCGACACACACCCCCACCCCTATTTTCTCACCCAGCATGCCAACTCAGCAAATGCCACCGAGTTTCTCTCTTCAATCCACCGTTTCCTGCTCAGTCCCACAAATTCCACTGTACATCTGACTGTGTTCTTCCTCTTACTGAGACAATACAGTGCAGCTTCTCCGGCTTGCTCTCCTAGCCTTTCTTTTTCCCAGTTCCTTACAGAGTCCACACACAGCACTTTAGAATGAACTTTCAGAGACTTTAATATAGCTCATCTCCCTTGCTGAAAATCACTCCCTATTATTTTGGGATAAACATCTCAAATTCTCCCAAGACCTCCACACTTTAACTACCCAACCCATGTCCTCTGTAGCCTATCTGCATATCCCCACCCCCTTTTGGCAACATCATTGCTACACATCTTCTACAGCAATTCCCAGGCTTTATGGTTTTATAAGACCAGAGGTTTTCATTTTATTATTATCATTAATAATAAAATAAGGTCCTCTTTCTAAAGGATACCATCTGTTATCATCATGAGTTCAGTTTTAAAGGGGGTTATTTCTTAGAATGCTAGAAAGCAAGACAGTGGTAAGCTCACTCATTAAAATGGATTGACTTTAGCTTTGAAAAGATGGACCATGCTATTATCTCTTCACTGACAAGCAAAACTTCACTGTGCTCCACAAGGATCTGAGTCTCTTAGATGGGAACCGTTGTGAACCCCAGGACCTTGACATTTCCTTCGCTCTCTCTATCTGAAGCGTTCTTTCCTGTCCTTTACGCCTCTCTCCCACTGATTAGCTGACCCTTACACTGCGGATCCTGATTCAGCTGTTGCTTCCTCCGGATGGAGGTCACTGCGGACAGCCGCTCACTTGGTATTGTAGTACTCTATGTTACACTAGACTGGAAGCCCCATGGGGGCAGGATCGTGTCTGCTTTATTTCCCAGTATGTCGTCAAAGCCAAACACACGCCCTAGAATGTGAATGTTATATAAGAACCAGACTAAAATAATCAGTGACTTGGTGGTAATATGATAGGTAGAGTTTCGACTTCGTGTGTAAACCCAGTAGTATTCTTATTTAAATTGCTTATTCTTTCATTTTTTGACATTTATTTTATCATAAGAGTAAATATTCTTTTGGTAATAATATCTTACTAGTTTGTAAATTTTCTGAGTTACATTTACTTTCAGTTATCTTTGAAAGACAAATAAGTCTGGAAAGAAAATCATATAATCAGGGTTATGGTTTCAATGTATCTCCTTGAGGATTTTTTTAATACAAATTATACCATAATGTATTTAACTCGAACTGTGATGTTTTATGTACAATATATCATAATTCTTGTTGTTGCTTTCTTTATTGTGCCTAAAGTCCTTGCTTATAAATGTTGCTCTAAATAAATAAAAAATAGAAATGAAGATGCAAGTCTGCGGTCTGATTCTTCAGATATTAAATGTATTTGGGGTAAATAAGTACAAGAACTACTTGGGTGTAAAATGTTAACTGGATGCATATGGAAAATGTTTGTAAAGTTATTGCCTTGACTTCTTGAAAGGACAAAATGTATCCTTAAGACTTGGAAATGGCAATGTAGCTGCAGCACATTACAACTTAGACAACTTAGGGTTGTTGGTTTTGAGAGCACTAGATGGGAAGAGAAATGGACTCCTGTCTAACTAGAACTGTGTATCTCCCCCTGTGTCAGCTGCTCCCCACAGTCAGGCTAAGAAGCCAAACACTCTACAGTGGGGCCAAATGTCTCCATGTGCACTGATAAGGCGGGCCATGGATGGCATCTCCCCATGCTGCCAAGATGCCTGTGGCTGTTTTTAGCTCTTGTTTAGTATCATTCAGAGAGTGTGAGTGGGAAAGAGTGGAAATGATCTCTGAGCTGGGTGGGCTTGAGTTAATGGTTCTCTAGGTTGCAGTCAACTCATACTTTCATTTCTGGTTAAACATATTTGGCAGCAGCACTGAAACTATGTTCTTCTTGAAGAATATGGTTTAGTAATTTAAATTGACTTCAGGAGACATTTCTGGGTAAAAAGAAAGACGATGCAGAAAGACGAGAAAACAATTACTTAAATGTGCACTTCACCCTTCAATGCAGACTTTTAAAACATCAATACATGTACCAGACAGCATGAAAAATACAAGAAATTCATGACACAGAGAAAACACTTAATCCTTTTCAAAGTCATTGACCTTTCATGACATATTTCTAACAAAATTTGGGTTTTAAGTCCCATTATTCTGTGTATGCATCTACCTCCCAAATCATAAATTATTTAGAATGTATAAAAATTATATGTGCTTTAATTTATTCATTAAAAATTAGCATTACACATAAATATATATACATGTATACATACAATATGTGTATGGTATATGAGTACTTAAGGTACTGTGTGTATATATATATATGTGTGTGTGTGTATATATATGTGTGTGTATATATATATATATGTGTGTATATATATATACATACATATATTTATATATATTTGGTTAAAGGTTTATTGCTCTGATAAAATACCATGACCAAAAGCAACCTGGAGAGGAAATGGTTTATTTTAGCTCATAGTTTATAGCCCATCATCCAGGGAAGTTGAACTCAAGTCAGAAACCAAAGACAAAAGTCATGGAGGAGTGCCTTGCTGGCTAAGGATGGCTTAGTTTTCATACTTATATCATCCAGAATCACTTGCCCAGGGATAGCACTGCCCAAATTGGGCTGGGCCCTCCCACATCAGTCTATAATCAAGTAAATGACTGACAGACTTGCCTATGGGCTAATCTTAAGGAGACATTTTGTCAATAAATAATCTTAAGGAGACTTTTTTTTCTCTTTCCAAATTTCTTTAGTTTATGTCAAGTTCACAAAACAAAAACAAAACCAACCAATAATGTATATAAAGCAAGAACATGTACTTTGTCCTAAGCAGCCATTTCCTTAAGTGGACAAAATAAGGAAGAGAAAGACAGACATCACAGGATCTCACTTAAATGCAGAATCTGAAAAGGCGAAATGAACCAGAAAGTGGTAATTACCTGAAATTGGTAGCTAGGAAAGGAACGTGGTATCCACCAAGTAATATCAATTAGACATGAATAAATTGTTCAACATGGTGGCCATCATTTAATAATAATGTTTTAATATTTTAGTCACTTTTTATATATCATTTATATAATTATGTGATTTATATATTTATATAGTAGATAGTATTATATATTTATACGATTTATATATAATATGTATTTTAGTTTCCTTTTTATGATGGAATATTTGAAAGTGGGCAACTTAAGGACGGAATGGTTTGTTTTAACGTATGGTTTGGCTTGAGAGGGTTCTGTTTGTTGTGGTAGAAGAGGTATAGCCAAAAGAACATGAGGTTTTTTTTTTTTTTCTTTCTCCAACTTTTTATTAGGTATTTTCTTCATTTACATTTCAAATACTCTCCTGAAAGTCCCCTATACCATTGCCCGGAGGTTGTTTTGTCATATCAGTGGGTGTGGACAGTTGTTTGGTACTCCTCTGGCTTTCTTTTGGCTTTTTTATTTAGTCCAGATCCCTATTCTATGGGATAGTTTCACAAACATTAGGGTGGCTTTCCCCCCTACATTAATTTTCTCTAGAAATACCCTCACAAGCCCAGAAGGCAAGTCCTGAAGTGTATCTTCTAAGTGATACTAAATTTATATAAGTTAACAATGAAGATTAGGCCTCACAATTTAAAACTACTGTGGTGGTTTAAATATGCTTGGCCCATGGGAAGTGGAGCTATTAGGAGGTGTGGTCTTATTAGAATAGGTGTGGCCTTGTTGGAGGAAGTGTGTCACTCTGTAAGTGAGTTTTGAGGTCTTTGAGTGCTCAAGCTTTGCCCAGTGTAGAAAAGACTCTCTTGCTGGCTGCCTGTGAAAAACAGTCGCCTCCTGGCTGCCTTTGGATCAGGATAGAACTCTAGGCTTCTCCAGCACCACATCTGCCTGCAGCTAACATGCTTCCTGCTATGCTGATAAGGGACTAAACCTCTGAAATGGTAAGCCAGCCCTAATTAAGTGTTTGCTTTTATACGAGTTGCCTTGGTCATGGTGTCTCTTCACATCAATAAAACCTGAACTAAGATAACTGCCAAAAGAATTCTGCTTCTTCTTCTGCCAAGAGAAGAAGAGGTGTCCCACCTGCACACTCATCCTCCACGAAATAAACCACTGCCATACCTTTTTCATCATGATGGTGGAGCCAATACAGGAAATTGGTTTGAGCCATTGCCCTGCTGAAGACAGTGATGTGGGTCATAGACTTTCTGAACTGGTTTGTAGGAGTGAGGAAGTCTGGAACTGCAGGCTAAAAATGTTCAAGAGTGGCCAAGAGTGTTGATTCTGATGACAACTTGAAAGCTGAGATGTCAATTAACAGGCAGACAATGCAAATTTGCTCATGAGCTTTTTACAGGAAAATGAAGGACTACCCCTGGACCTGGGATAGATGTTATATTATGGCAAAGAGTTTGACTGCATTCTGTCCATGTTTTTCATGTTTTGTTTTTTAAGATTTACGTATTTATTTCATGTATGTGAGTACACTGTTGCTGTCTTCAGACACACCAAAAGAGGGCATTGGATCCCCATTACAGATGGTTGTGAACTACTATGTAGTTGCTGGGAATTGAACTCAGAACCTCTAGAAGAGCAGTCAGTGCTCTTAACCATTGAGTCATCTCTCCAGCCCTCTGCCCATGTCTTAAAGATTTGAATGACATTAAATTAAAGAATAATCAACTAGGTATTTTGGAGGAAGAAATCTAAAGACAGGATAATATCCAGGCTGTGGCATAGTTTGTACTCACTTCTGATAGCGAGATTTATGTGAGTAAATGGAGCAGAAAATTAGGAAAATATAACAAAAAAAGAAATGTAAATCTAATCAAGTTAAGGACAGTTCAGTGTTGACAAAGTAGGTCAAATTGTGACAGTATTTAGCCCCTGTAGCCATGATCTAAAAGGCCCACATTACATCTTGAGCTCTCACCAAAACTTGATGTAGCAGTGTGTTTATAGGCATGCAAGATGAAAGTGTGAGAGGCCATGTAAGCTTACTCCAAATTTCAGAAAGCTTCTGAGACCAAACATTATGTAGCAAGGTTGGATTCTCTACAAGGTCGCTTGAGTAGGCTTTGTGTGAAGCTACGGATATATAGCCTACGCTGCAGTGGAGGCCCTAAGATAGTGGAGATGCCAGAAATTTGGGTATTGATTGAGAAAAGCTGAAAGCAATGAAAGCACTAAATGGAGCTGGCCTGAGGGAGGCCAGGTAGGATGGAAGCAAAGTAATTATAATGGAAACACTGCTTACACCCATCAGTTCCCAGATGATTCCACGTGGCATGGGCCAAGAGCGCAATGCCTGGTACTTGCTTATGGGGTTACATTCTTCCTTTGCTCTGATCTTTTTTTGTTGTGTCTCTTTCCTCCCTTTTAGAATGAGAATGTCTACTCTTCCATTGTTAGATACATTGTGATTTTCACATGGGTTCACAGTTTAAGAGATCACCTTGTGTTGTAGAATAGACCTTGGTCTTTCAAACAATATCAGAACTGTAAGACTATGCTTAGACTAATGAATGCCCTATGATAGTCCATAGTCAATGAATGTCAGGGATAGAATACCACGGTTTGAATGTAAGATGTGTCTCAGAGTTTCATGACTTTGAACACTTGTATTTTTGGACAGACATTTGAACAGCTGATGTTTTCTGGTTTTGTAGCTTGTAGAGATTTTAGGACAGTGGTTCTCAACCTTTGGGATGCATCCTCTTTGGCAAGCCTCCATCTCCAAAAAATATTGGCATTATTGATTCATAACATTGCAAAATTACAGTTACGAAGTAGTAACAAGAATAATTTTATGGTTGGTGTCAACGCAACACAGGAACTGTATTAAAAGATAGTGGCATTAGGAAGGTTAAAACCCACTGCACTAGGACGTGAGATTGAGCTGGAGGAAATATGGCATTATTAAGACATCATAACCAGGTCTATTTCCTAACCTGTGTCTGTCTCGTGACTTCTGAGACAATGTAGCCAGTTGCTGTGTACTCCTGGTGCTGTTGCCAGACATTAAACCTCCCTAAACATGGTGGGCTATATTCCCTCAAGCTGTAAACCAGAACACCTGCCCCTCCAAAAGAGGAAAGAAAAGGATAGCTTAGATTTTAGGTATTCTCCCTGTAAAAAAAATTATAAGTATGTGAGGCAATATATATGCTAATTGGCTTGATTTAGCCATTCTACAATATATACATATTTTAAAATACCATGTTCTACATCATATACATGTATACATTCTTTTCAACTAACAAACATGGAAGAATGGATAGCTTTAGCATTCTTAGATGAAGCATGCAAATATATCTGATCATTAAGACTGACACTGAAAGAGATTGAACCCTGCTTGGCAGATTATTTAGCTTCTTGATTGACCTAACAATCATTATACATACATAAAATAGGATCATGATAAACCCCTTTCCATTGTTATTTTTATAGAGCGATGGAATTAGTGCCTAAACTGCAGAAATGAAAATCTTCATCTTAAGGAATGAAACTACACACTCTCATGATGACATTTGAGAATATGCAAACCTATGTTAGAGCCCTATGTGGCATCTCTCTGTCATCTCTAAATATTTTGACAACATTCACAGAACGAAAACTTAGCACAGAACTTTTTAATCTAGCACATAAAAACCTCACATCTTCTTTGGTTTTATGGAGCCCTAGTCATCTATTATTGCCAAGAGAAGAAAAGGACTTCTTAAGGGAAGAGCTGTGTAGGAAAAGGAAAACGAGACTCATTTGACCTCAATAGCCCATGTTGTGTAACCTCAGGGAGTGCTGGGGATGTCTGGGGATTTGCTGTTTTCAACAAGAGACAGTCTAGTAATCTGAATCGGGCACTGGGAGTGTCTGAGTTCCAACATTGGACCGACCAGCAATTCCATCATAGGGCCTGGGCTGGAACATGCATTCTGCACTTCAGATTCTCGTAAGAGGACAGGCTTTGCTTCTTGAGTTGTCCCTGATTGGATTTCCCAAGGAGACTTCAGCTAAACTATTTTGGAAGTCATGTATATTATTATGCTAGAAAAAGTGGGGAGCATTAGTAGAGTAAAGTGGGAGGCACCAGTGTCCATTTCTTTCTGTCTGAGGTAAAGTCTGTGTTGTCTTTCCACACACAGTATTTGTCATACTCCGAAAATTAAGGTATGGCATCGAGGGGTTGTCAATCTGGGTTCCTGAGTGTGTGAATGCCTCTGTAACCCTGAAACTAAATTGCTTTAAGATTATTTCAGACGCAGCAATATTTGTAAGCACCTTTAACGGGAAGATGCTAACACTGGCTTAGGCTTTGCTTTGACTCATTGGGAACCTTCAGCCTGCATCCTGTCTCCTCATTGGTGGAACCTGAGGAGCTAAAGCTGATTATCATTAATGCTGGACTGTATATGTCTGTGATCACCAGATATCTGCTCAAAAGGAAACGAATCCTCTTAGTTGATAGCCAAAAAGAACGTTTAAAGGAGTGGTAGAGTTTACCTATAAAACCAGAAATTATAAGGAGGGTCATGAGTTTGAGACAAGCTTAGCTTACTCACCAAGTTCCATGTTAGCCTATGCAATTACTCTTTCTCTAAAATCCTAATAAGAATATAAAATATATTTTAAATTTAAATATATTAAAAATGTTTTACATATTTATATATAACACTTAAAATTGAATTTTTAAAATATTTATATGAAATAAAAGATTACAATAGTTTGGAAAATAACCAATTTTTAAAAAGTGAATGATTTCAAAATGTTTAAAAATAACAGGCTTTGTTGAGGAAAGTGGTAAACCGAAAGCCACCAAGATCTTAAATTTTTCTTCCACCTCAGTTGTATCATCATTTGTTACAGAAATGGGAACAGGACCTTGAGAAAGACCCAGTCCATTCTAGTGCACACAGAAAGACCACCTCGGTACAACACCCTTCACTTGTCCTTTGTGTCACAGGCCACAGAACACTTCATATGCTCCTCTCCCTTGATTATTATTACGAATCTCAGAGCAGGACAGGGTTAATTTCCTCCATTCTATATACAGAAATACACCCTACAATTAGTGAAGGTTGTGAAAATTAGATGTAAGACTGTACCTTAGCGCCTTGGCTCCAACTCCAAAGCTCCTTTTATAGCATGTTGTAGTTCATTGGGGGTGGTGGTGGTAGGAGGGGTATCTATTTAAGGAGCTCCAATCAACAACAGGTCAAGATCTTTCAGTCCACATAACCCAGGTGGGTGAACTCCCTAAACATATGGT